>NC_087207.1:54704374-54724374 GCF_015104395.2 Macrobrachium nipponense
TAATAATATAATAATAATAATAATAATAATAATAATAATAATAATAATAATAATAATAAGCATTAATTTTGACATTTGAAACTGTTCTCAGGTGAGCATGCGAGTACTGGTAACCTTAAATAAAACAGAAAAATCTAGGATTTTCTTATTTAATTTTCTCCAAAAATTTCAAGCTAATAAATATTAAATATCAGCTGATATTATTATTATTTTTTTTTATTATTATTATTATTATTATTATTATTATTATTATTATTATTATTATTATTATTATTATTATTATTATTATTATTATTATTATTATTATATTACATGTCCCTGTTTGTAATGAAATGTTGGTGAGATACATTCATAAATTAACCTCGTTTTTTTCTAGTTAATCTTTCCTAGACGTTGAAATTATAATGCATTATTATTATATTATTATTATTATTATTATTATTATTATTATTATTATTATTATTATTATTATTATTCCTGGTCACAAACGAAACAGCGTAACCTCGGCCTTTGCCACTGACAACAGAACCACAACAAGAAAAGAAATGCCCAACCCGTGCCAAAATGCCCATTGGCATTTATGCATGATGGACAGACACCACCTACCGAATACGGAATAAAATTATGCCATATTTTAGCTCCCTCCTCAGTAGCTGCTTCGCCGAAGTCGTAAAACCGCCCGTGTTTTCGGGAGAAGGGACTCGGTCCCTCGGGAGGGCATGGGCCATGGGGCACTGGCCATGACATAGAGCCCCCAGCGCCGGCGGGTCTTGATAGTCAGAAGTCGTTGCCAAAAGTGTGGTCTCCTTTTTCCCCTATAGTTGACGCCCTAGGATTGTCCAGACCCTCCAGGCATATAGACCCCAATACCCCCAACAAGCACACACACACATACACACACATACAACACAATATGAAGGTAAGAATTTAGAATTAACAGGTATTTGTTGCATAGTGTTTCAAACAGTGGCCAGTGGTACGGCCACTCGATAATTATTTTATCTTCTATAACGCTCAACTTCGATGGAATGGGCAGCCACAGAGCCCTTTTCTCGCCCTGGCTTGATGGAGACAGTAAAGCAAAATTTAAGTATCTGCCCTTGAAGGATGATATTAGAGAAATGAGGAATACCGATACGAGCAAGAGAAGAAATGACAAAACCTTCAAATAATATCGGGCAAAGTTTACTGAATGTATCGCGTTTTGATTCTGTATTTTGAATAACTTTTTACTTGATGTTTATCTGTTATTTGTTATTGGTTTTATGAACGTTCACTTTCATTATACTACGTGAGGGTTTGCTTAAGCCGGTAGTCTTCTTTTGAATAATAATAATAATAATAATAATAATAATAATAATAATAATAATAATAATAATAATAATAATAATAATTTGGGTTCATATGCGTTCACTTTTATATTGCAACGTGAAGGTTTGCCCAATTTGACAGCTTTCTTTTGGACAACATTAATACTAACACTAACAATAACGATAACACTATTAATACTACTACTACTACTACTACTACTACTACTACTACTAACTAATAACTAGTAATAAATAATAATAATAACTAATAATGAATAATAATAGCCATCAAGGAAAATAGATACCCTAATCCAGACTGTAAGGATTGTATCTGGGGACATCAGGATGGAGTTTGGAATAGAAAAATGCGCCTTAGTCAACATACAAAAAGGCAAAGTAACGAGAACTGAAGGGATAAAGCTACCAGATGGGAGCAACATCAAACACATAGATGAGACAGGATACAAATACCTGGGAATAATGGAAGGAGGGGATATAAAACACCAAGAGATGAAGGACACCATCAGGAAAGAATATATGCAGAGACTCAAGGCGATACTCAAGTCAAAACTCAACGCCGGAAATATGATAAAAGCCATAAACACATGGGCAGTGCCAGTAATCAGATACAGCGCAGGAATAGTGGAATGGACGAAGGCAGAACTCCGCAGCATAGACCAGAAAACCAGGAAACATATGACAATACACAAAGCACTACACCCAAGAGCGAATACGGACAGACTATACATAACACGAAAGGAAGGAGGGAGAGGACTACTAAGTATAGAGGACTGCGTCAGCATCGAGAACAAAGCACTGGGGAAATATATGAAAACCAGTGAAGACGAGTGGCTAAAGAGTGCATGGGAAGAAGGACTAATAAAAGTAGACGAAGACCCAGAAATATACAGAGACAGGAGAATGACAAACAGAACAGAGGACTGGCACAACAAACCAATGCACGGACAATACATGAGACAGAATAAAGAACTAGCCAGCGATGACACGTGGTAATGGTTACAGAGGGGAGAGCTAAAGAAGGAAACTGAAGGAATGATAACAGCGGCACAAGATCAGGCCCTAAGAACCAGATATGTTCAAAGAACGATAGACGGAAATAACATCTCCCCCATATGTAGGAAGTGCAATACGAAAAATGAAACCATAAACCACATAGCAAGCGAATGCCCGGCACTTGCACAGAACTAGTATAAAAAGAGGCATGATTCAGTGGCAAAAGCCCTCCACTGGAGCCTGTGCAAGAAACATCAGCTACCTTGCAGTAATAAGTGGTACGGGCACCAACCTGAGGGAGTGATAGAAAACGATCAGGCAAAGATCCTCTGGGACTATGGTATTAGAACAGATAGGGTGATACGTGCAAACAGACCAGACGTGACGTTGATTGACAAAGTCAAGAAGAAAGTATCACTCATTGATGTCGCAATACCATGGGACACCAGAGTTGAAGAAAAAGAGAGGAAAAAAATGAATAAGTATCAAGATATGAAAATAGAAATAAGAAGGATATGGGATATGCCAGTGGAAATCGTACCCTAATCATAGGAGCACTAGGCACGATCCCAAGATCCCTGAAAAGGAATCTAGAAAAAAACTTAGAGGCCTGAAGTAGCTCCAGGACTCATGCAGAAGAGTGTGATCCTAGAAACGGCACACATAGTAAGAAAAGTGATGACCCTCCTAAGGAGGCAGGATGCAACCCGGAACCCCACACTATAAATACCACCCAGTCGAATTGGAGGACTGTGATAGAGCAATAATAATAATAATAATAATAATAATAATAATAATAATAATAATAATAATAATAATAATAAAAGGTCATTAAACAAGATTAAACTGAACCTTTATAAAACACATAATAAAATGTCGAGACAGAGAATGCCTTCAATCATTAATATTGGCAAACTGGGGTAATAAGTTCACTAACATCATTTACTCTTTCACCCACGAGTTAGAATCACGCAAAATAATCCTGGCAATCATTTCTTTCACAGGTGAGATCGTTGGCTCTGATACTTGTTGTAATCATGACAATTGATATTATGGCAGCTTCTGGTAAGCCCCAGAGCTACTTCACAGGATACAGGAAGCCTTCCAGGCAAAGAACCGTAAGTCTGTAATCTCTGTATCCCTCTGTTTGATGTTGTACTATTATTACTTTTGTTGACTATTTGTGGTGGGACTCGGGTTATTATCATTTGTGCCTGAATCATTATTATCATTATTATTATTAGTATTATTATTTTCTTACGTCTTCTAGTCATACCTCTTCTTCTTCTTCTTCTTCTTCTTCTTCTTCTTCTTCAAACTCTCATGCTCAACTTAAAAAAAAAAAAAAAAAACAGATATTTACTGGAAGTAGTCTTAGTCATTTTAAACCTACAATAATAAAAGTGGTCAAGCCACTTACAAGCGAAAAAAAAGTAGGGACATTCTGATACTTTTGTACATTAATTCTAGAATGAGAGCCATTACCTTTTGAGAAAGGACAAGAATAAACAACACACAGTTTTCACTAATTCTATTTTCTTCTTCTTCCATTCCAGAACGCTGCTTATCTTTCCCGAAACTTTGATTATCCTACTGATATGTCAGGTCCCAGGTAGGTTTGCAAGAAGGAGAGTCGTTCCGAAGAACAATGACCATGTCTCTTAAAGTTTCCCATAAACGATGCATTCACAGATGTAGTCTGGCCAGCCTAGGGGTAGTTTTACCTGTAGCTTGTGGTTAGTTAAAGGTATGCTGTGATATGTCTGCTCATAGCCTTGCTAAACAGCTGTTTGGCCTTTTGTTATGCATATGATTAGATAATCCGAGTTCATGAAATGTGTTGATTTAGAATAGAGAATTATCTTCTGTATAAGTTTCAAGATATAGTAGCACCTTACCCTATCACGCTTTGTTAAGTAACAAAAACACATTTTTAAGATATCTTACAGATAACAATAATTAACCAAGTTCCTAGATTTAATCAACATGTACTTTACACTTGGGATTCGATTTTCAAAAAAATGTCTATAAACGTATTACATCTAAAATGGAAGGATAGGGGAATAGGGAAATCATAATATTGCAGCTGGTAAATACTGAAGTCTGCTATGTTGGGGGTCCGATAATTTGTGGTGTTACAGTACTCACTGTTCACAGTATACGGTACGTAAGGTACAGTCCTCAATATTTAACATTCTTTAATATTCTTGACTCAACTTTCATGTTGCCCTTCATCTCAAGGTGGGTATCTATGCTACTATAAATTTTAAAATTGCCCTTTAAGTTATTTTCATTAATGTCACTAGCTAAATCTGCTTATAATCATTCTTGGGGCTAATTCCTGCGTAAAAACAGAGCTTTTGAAGGTACTGAGAATAGATTCAAATGTATATAAATTAAAAGAAAACATAAGAAAAAGAAAAACAAATGAATCACTCCATTTTATCTTTTTTATATTTTTTTTTCTCACTACCAAGGCTATAATCTTACGCAGGAACAGACCTCATAAAGACGATAAAAATCAAATACAGACATTAGAAAAAATAAATTTCTCCATTTCATCTCTTTTTATTATTATTATTATTATTATTATTATTATTATTATTATTATTATTATTATTATTATTATTATTATTATTATTATTATTATTATTATTATTATAAAAAATCCACAATTATATGTTGAAGTGTATTACTATGTAAAGAGACATAGACTTTCGAACACCTGAATTTCTTAACAATTATTATTATTATTATTATTATTATTATTATTATTATTATTATTATTATTATTATTATTATTATTATTATTATTATTATTATTATTATTAACAACCCAACGTTTCGACGATTTTTATATTTTGCGAAGACGTTATTTCTCTCTCCCAGGACGGAGGGGGAAGTTGGTTCTAATAGACGAACTGCTACTTCAAGAGGTTCTATGACTTAGTGCAGCTTTTATAAGCAGGCGTAGTAGGTCACTTAACGTGTCACATACTTAACAAATAAGTTACTCGGTTACAATTTTAGATAACTTTCTGTTAAGCTTTAAGTCTCCAGTATTGTATCAATTCATTCAGATATATATATATATATATATATATATATATATATATATATATATATATATAATATATATATATATATATGTATATATATATACATACATATATATATATATATATATATTATATATATATATATATATATATATATATATATATATAATATATATATTATGTAAATAGAAGTATTACATATAATGAATTTCAATATCATATAGGTCAGTTCATCATACATTATTTCATTAATGTTAAAATATTGAAATTCCAAATTCATCATAACCATTCCATTATTTATTTAAATTTTTATACGTGTCATTCCTCTTACGACATTAAATTCTCAAATAAAAAAAAAAATTAAACAGAAAAGGAGAGTAAAAGGTGATTAGATTCAGATGAAGATGTTTGAGAATTAATATATGATTATTCAATGATGTTCTAATTTAATCAGCGAATAAAAAGGTAAATATAAAAGATTTAATTATAGAGAAATATATTAATAAATAAAATAATAGGTAAATAGAATAATTAGATAATAACTAGATATATTAATAAATTAAATGATAAATAAACAAATAAAATAAATCATAAATGTATGACCAAACAAAAATGTTAATAATTCAGCTGACAATTTATTTTTTAAATTTATTTATCAGCCTAGAATAAATGCCCAAATATACCAATAGGTCTACTTCATTTATTGGCTAGAGCAATGAAAAATGAATTATTCATTTCATTTATATTTTTTATTTTTCTAAGCTCTCCGCTTCAAGCACCGAATGACTTGACGCGCTAACTGAGAAAGCTAAGACGGAAGGAAGCTAAGAAAGCTATTTTATAGCTTGATCGTGTTAAGCTTCTTTAGCTGAGTGACCCTTACTGGCTCTTCACCCGGATCAGTGCAGCAGCTCCCCAATCTATTGATTGATTGGTTGGATCGTTTGCGATCGGTTCGAGAGAATGTGCAAATGTCTTCACGCCTGATTACATATGTACAACTAATTACATACGAACAATTAATTACATATGTACAATTACACGTGGTTATGATTACCCACACACCTTGAATAGACAGTAATATATGTATGTATACATATACATATATATATATATATATATATATATATATTATATATATATATATATATATACTATATACATGTTTATATACATATCTATATGTACGTGTATGTATATGTATTCATGTATATACACAGAAACGTGTATCCATATACTGATATACAATGACCAAAGAATTACAAATAAAAGAATTGTATTTCAAGAAGAACCTGCAGTCTTTTTCATTTTATTAATGTAATATATATATATATATATATATATATATATATATATATATATATATATATAAAGAGAGAGAGAGAGAGAGAGAGAGAGAGAGAGAGAGAGAGAGAGAGAGATACATACGAACTTATATCCATAATATTATGATAAATAAAGAACTACAAGGAAAGAGATATAGTTCATGAAGAAACTTGCAGCATTCTTCAATTCTAACATACTTCTGAATGCAAAGTTGAGCATAGAAACAATAGTTATCCAATGATAATTTTCATTATTTTTATTTACCTGAAAGAAATTGAATTAATTATTTTATGGTTATTTCTTTTTGATACCTGATTGAAACCAGATTTTATTGTTCAGTGTCTGATAGAAAGATCGGATTTTTTTTTTTTTTTTTTTTCTAAGTAGATTTGATTTTTCAAGGTCTGATAGAGAGAAGATTTTTTTTAAATGCCTGATCGAATCCTGATTTCTTTTGTTTCAAAAAGTAGATATGATATTTTAATGCCTGATCAAAAAAAAAAAAAAAAAAAAAAAAACAAAAAAAAAAATTTCAATACATGATTATTTTTTCAATATCTGATAGAATTATTTTATTTCAATATATGATCGAAACAAGATTTTGTTTCAATATCTGATAGAATGATTTTTTGTTCGATGCCTGATAGAAAGAAGATTTATTTTTTCAATCCTTGATAGAGAGAAGATTTATTTTTTCAATCCCTAATAGAAACTTATTTTTTTAGATGTCTGATAGAAAGATTTATTTGTTCAATGCCTGATAGAAAGATTCATTATTTCAATGCTTGATAGAAAGACAATTTTTTTAAATTCATGACTTTTCGTTCAATATCTGAAAGAAACGTGAGTCATTTTCAGTACCTGATAGAAACAAGAATAATCATTTTATTATGTTCTAAAATCTTCATAAGAACCTGACTTCCTCTCCAAACCGCTCCTAGTGTCTGAGGAGCGCAATCCGAGCAAGTCTCATCGAATATTATGGTACCTTTATGCATATGCAAGTCGTCCCAAAAAGCCAGGATTATTGGCTCAACGTGTCCATGCATGATCTGGTTGTCCAGGTGTCACAAAAACACCAGGGAGGCAAACGTGACGCTAATTGCAACGTCGCTGGCACGAATTACTGGTGTCAGGTTGCGCCGAATACGTAATGAAAAGGAATATGGGATCGTGTGACGGCGTCTGAATAGATGAAAAACTGTAGGATACACACTTACACACATGCACACACACACATGACACGTAGATACACATGTACAAATTTATATATATATATATATATATATATATATATAGTATATATATGTATTATATGTATTATATATATATATATATATATATATATATATATATATATATATATTGATATATATATATATGTTACATATATATCTGTACAGGTTTTTCAGGCACAACCTTTCCTTCACTTTTCTTCAAGTTCCAGTGTGCACGTGGCTCCCACAAATCCACTGGAAAAAACTCCAGATATATCTAGTTACTTTTTTTTAGTCTTTGGAGGGCTAAACAGAACAGTTACAAGAGTACTATGTTTATTCATCATTCCTCAGCCAACCAACAGCTGTTTCTACTTATCCGCAGTCGTCTTCATAGCTCATCTACATCCACAATGGAATTACATTTTCTGATATATAGCAAAGAGCATATATTGATGAAATTATAATAGACACAATGGTCTCTTAACTTTTATAATTCTTCACACTTTTTGGGTACGTTTGTCACTACAAGGCCTTGGATCCACTCAATATGTATTTATTTATAAATATATATATATGACTGGTAAAAATTTTCTGTTACAACAGAATTCCATCTAATAAAAGGAGCCCATAAAAAACACTAAAATATAGAGAGAAAAGTACTATATTTCAGAGACTGCTGTCTCCCTCTTCAGGTAGATGAATGAGAAAAGTTTACAGAAAAGGTGGTATTTATACCAAGAGGTCCATCCACAGGCAAGCCAATTTAGGTTACCCCCGCTGATAATCTTCCTTTAATCTTCTTAAGCATTGGTTGAATGAAAATCTTGTCGATCTTATCTGAAACCCATGCTCCTTTTGAGATGTTCATTACCTGCCTCTCTTTTATCAAGGCCGATTTCATCATCTGACTCTTGTACCGGCAGTTGCTGCTATAAATTATATGTGACAAATTCCAGTTTAGTCTATGGTTATGTTCATTTATATGATTGAAAATAGCTGAGTTCTGTTGTCCATACCAAACTGACCGTTTGTGTTGCATTAATCTCTGGGAAAGTGATTTACCTGTAAATCCGATGTAAGATTGGTCACAGTCCTGGCATGGGATTTGATAAACCCCAATGTCTCCTTGGGAAATGTCTTTTGTTGGACGTTAATCAGGGATTTGGCTAAGGTGTTTGGATAAGTAAATGCAAAAGGGTTAGATTTTCCGAGGGTCTGAGTCACCTTCTTAATCGTGTCCATGTGTGGAATTTTTATTTTATTGTTGGGTGTATCTCTGGTCTTGTCTTTAGGGGGTCGGTAGAAAATTACGTTTGCTTTGTGAATTGCTTTCTCAATTATATGGTCAGGATACTTTAAAGACGAAAGTTGCTTATGAATTAGTTCAAATTCTTTTTCCAGGAGATCTGGGGAATAAATTCGTAAGTCTCTTAAGAACAGGTTGCTGGCTACACCTATCTTGATAGTAATGTCATAATAGTTAAAGTAGTGTATGTATGAAAGTGAGAACGTTGGTTTTCTGTATATGGTAAATTTGTATTCTGTCGTGTCTCTGATATTAAAACATCAAGAAAAGGAATTTTGTTGTCTGTTTCCCATTCAACTTTAAATTTGATGCTGGGCACTAATGCGTTTAATTTTGAAAGGAATTCATTAAAATTGCCCCACCTATTATCCCAAAATGTTAGAATATCATCTACATATCTCCTCCACAGCATGTTTTTGGGTTTTATTGCATTTATTACTGTAGTTTCAAAGTATTCCATGTACAGATTGGCTAAAACAGGACTTAAAGGACTACCCATACTACACCCGAATTTTTGCTTGTAGAATGATTCCCCGAATGAAAATACGTTATTGGATGCACATAATTCAACTAACTTTATTATTTTGTCAAGTGTCAATGGGAAATGATCTGAATAGGGGGACAATTTTTCCCTCAAAAACTGAAGAACGTCCTGTATTGGTACTTTTGTGAATAGGGAATCTACGTCAAGGTTTAGAAGTTTTATGTTGTGAAGTGGTATATGTGCTTCTCTGAATTTGTGACAAAAATCTTCCGAATGTTTAATGTGACTGGGGAGAAAAGTGCCTAAAAATGGGGAAAGGAGGCCAGCTAACCATTTAGAAATTTTGTAATTGAAAGCTCCAGCACATGAAACGATGGGTCTGAATGGAAGATTGTCTTTGTGAGTTTTGGGAAGGCCATAAAAGTAGGGTAATTTAGGATCAAATTTCTCTAATAGTTCAATACTTTTTTTGTCTTGGCCAAATGATCTTACTTTCCGAAAAAATTCTGTGGGAATGTTTCGGAGGGGATTTTTCGTCAGTTGTCGTAAGTGTTTGTGTTGCTAAGGAGTTGGTTGATTTTGTCGAGGTAGAAGTCTTTGTCCATTATTACGATTTTGCCGTCTTTGTCGGATCTACTTATTATAACATCTAACTTTTTTAGCGAGTGGATGGCTATCATAAATCTACGGGGAACAGGATATTTCTTATTTAGGTCAGTTAAAGCATTTAGTAACACTCCTTTTAAACATCTCTTCATGGCTGTAGTTTTTGTCAGATAAGAATTGATCAAAAGTCACTATGAAGTCTAGGTTATTTTTGCGGTCTGGCATAAGGGCAAAGGATAAGCCTAGATTTAAAACTAAATGTTTATTTACAGTAAGGGGGGTGTTGGATAAGTTTTAAACTTTGTCTTGTTGCTCAAGATTATTCCATGCGCTATCGTTCATTAAGTTATTTAACTTGCGTAAAAGTCTATTGGAATGAGTCACGCTATTATAGGCAGCAATTTCCCATTTCCCATTGACACTTGACAAAATAATAAAGTTAGTTGAATTATGTGCATCCAATAACGTATTTTCATTCGGGGAATCATTCTACAAGCAAAAATTCGGGTGTAGTATGGGTAGTCCTTTAAGTCCTGTTTTAGCCAATCTGTACATGGAATACTTTGAAACTACAGTAATAAATGCAATAAAACCCAAAATCTGCTGTGGATGAGATATGTAGATGATATTCTAACATTTTTGGGATAATAGGTGGGGCAATTTTAATGAATTCCTTTCAAAATTAAACGCATTAGTGCCCAGCATCAAATTTAAAGTTGAATGGGAAACAGACAACAAAATTCCTTTTCTTGATGTTTCAATAATCAGAGACACGACAGAATACAAATTTACCATATACAGAAAACCAATGTTCTCACTTTCATACATTCACTACTTTAACTATCACGACATTACTATCAAGATAGGTGTAGGCTCTTAAGAAGAGCAGCCTGTTCTTAAGAACCTTACGAATTTATTCCCCAGATCTCCTGGAAAAAGAATTTGAACTAATTCGTAAGCAACCTTCGTCTTTAAAGTGTCCTGACCATATAATTGAGAAAGCAATTCACAAAGCAAATGTAATTTTATACCGACCCTCTAAAGACAAGACCAGAGATACACCCATCAATAAAATAAAAATTCCACACCTGGACACGATAAAGAAGGTGACTCAGACCCTCGGAAAATCTAACCCTTTTGCATTTACTTATCCAAACACCTTAGCCAAATCCCTGATTAACGTCCAGCAAAAGACATCTCCCAAGGACATTGGGGTTTATCAAATCCCATGTCAGGACTGTGACCAATCTTACATCGGATTTACAGGTAAATCACTTCCCCAGAGATTAATGCAACACAAACGGTCAGTTAGGTATGGACAACAGAACTCAGCTATTTTCAATCATATAAATGAACATAACCATAGAATAAACTGGAATTTGTCTCGTATAATTTATAGCAGCAACTGCCAGTACAAGGGTCAAATGATGGAATCGGCCTTAATAAAAGAGAGGTAGGTAATGAAGATCTCTAAAGGAGCATGGGTTTCAGATAAGATCGACAAGATTTTCATTCAACCAACGCTTAAGAAGATTATAGGAAGATTATCAGCGGGGGTGACCTAAATTGGCTTGCCTGTGGATGGACCTCTTGGTATAAATACCACCTTTTCTGTAAATTTTTCTCATTCATATACCTGAAGAGGGAGACAGCAGTCTCTGAAATATAGTACTTTTCTCTCTATATTTTAGTGTTTTTATGGGCTCCTTTTATTAGATATATATATATATATATATATTATATATATATATGTGTGTGTGTGTGTGTGTGTGTGTGTGTGTGTGTGGGTGTGTGTGTGTGTGTGTGTGTATAACTGAATCACGAAAGTTTAGAACGTGATAAATCCATAATTAAAGGTATAAGCCACGAAGGAAAGATAAACAACGGAGGTTCTCCAAGATCTTCCGACTCAGCGTCCTTTACTTTGCAGACAAACTGAATTACATGAAAAATTGACGGTACAGGAAAGGTCGTATAAGTGACAGATAGGGATTATAAGGAGATTAGTACCTAAAATCCGCCACACCTGGAGAATGAGGAACCTTTCCAAACAAGCATAAACATGGGTACAATTTAAGAACAAAATGATCAAGTCCAACTGCCCACACACAGGGACAAGACAATTAAAGGATTATACAGGACTACAGCTGACCACATTCAGATCTTTGGTAAACAAAAACGTATTCACAAAACATATTAAACATACATATACAAAGAAAATATATCTAAGGCAATTAATTTGTATTTAAGTCTGTAATTATATCTTTAAGGTCATTCTTAAACATGTTACAAATACAAGGGTCTAAATGAAACAGGCCACGACTAATATTAAAATTACGATGGGAAGTAAGTTGCATTATGGCAGATTCTAAAAGATTTCGTGATAAGACATCTTTTGATCTTGCAATTACTGAACTACCAATCCAATTTATCCGGTGGTTGTTTTCACTTAAATGAATGAATATTGCATTAGATGTTTGCCCAGTTTTGACAGAATATTTATGCTGTTTTAATCTTACTTCTAAGCCCTTGCTCGACTGTCCGAGATAAAAGGAGGGGCAGTCCATACATGGAATTTTATATATTATGTTGTTGCTTTCCCTGGGGCCATTTTTCATATACATTCCTTTTAGTGTATTATTATAGGAAAAAACAAGATTGACCTTAAAGGCTTTTAACAATGTGTGTGTGTGTGTGTGTGTGTGTGTGTATAACTGAATCACGAAAGTTTAGAACGTGATAATTCCATAATTAAAGGTATAAGCCACGAAGGAAAGATAAACAACGGAGTTTCTCCAAGATCTTCCGACTCGGCGTTTTTTAATTTGCAGACAAACTGAATTACATGAAAAATTGACGGTACAGGAAAGGTCGTATAAGTGACAGATAGGGAGTATAAGGAGATTAGTACCTAGAATCCGCCACACCTGGAGAATGAGGAACCTTTCCAAACAAGCATAAACATGGGTACAATTTAAGAACAAAATGATTAAGTCCAACTGCTCACACAGAGGGACAAGACAATTAAAGGATTATACAGGACTACAGCTGACCACATTCAGATCTTTGGTAAACAAAAACGTATTCACAAAACATATTAAACATACATATACAAAGAAAATATATCTAAGGCAATTAATTTGTATTTAAGTCTGTAATTATATCTTTAAGGTCATTCTTAAACATGTTACAAATACAAGGGTCTAAATGAAACAGGCCACGACTAATATTAAAATTACGATGGGAAGTAAGTTGCATTATGGCAGATTTTAAAAGATTTCGTGATAAGACATCTTTTGACCTTGCAATTACTGAACTACCAATCCAATTTATCCGGTGGTTGTTTTCACTTAAATGAATGAATATTGCATTAGATGTTTGCCCAGTTTTGACAGAATATTTATGCTGTTTTAATCTTACTTCTAAGCCCTTGCTCGACTGTCCGAGATAAAAGGAGGGGCAGTCCATACATGGAATTTTATATATTATGTTGTTGCTTTCCCTGGGGTCATTTTTCATTAACATTCCTTTTAGTGTATTATTATAGGAAAAAACAAGGTTGACCTTAAGGCTTTTAACAATGATTTAATGTTTTCAAATCCGTTAAAATAAGGCAAACTGAGAATGTTCTTAGAATTTTCTTTCTCAGTGTTACTTACGCTATAAAGCTTTTTGTGGGCTTTTTCTTATGTGTTCAATTTCTTGATCCAAATATTGGGGACTGACAATACGCAATGCTCGTAAAAACATAAAAGAAAAAATTGATATTTTGATGTTAAGATGGTGGCCTGAATAGAAATTAATATAAGTTAAGTTGTTGGTTGGTTTCCTATAAATACTGAATTTATGTCGAAATGGTTCTCTATATATCAAAACATATAAGAAAGGGAAGCAAATGTCTTTTTCCAATTCTAGAGTAAACTTAATCGATGGTACCTGGTTATTTAATTTAGAGAGTAAATCATTTACATCAATACCAGCAGGCAGAACAGCTAAAATATCATCAACATATCTACACCACTTTACATGAAAATATTCATGTAAAGTGGTATACATATGTTAATGATATTTTAGCTGTGGGATGATCAGTGACCTTATAATCAAGGCATTACCAGGCCTGGTCTGACCCTCTGGAATCGGCACTGCCATCGGAAAACGATGTTTTTTTTTTTTTTTTTTTTTTTGTCTTTTTTTTCCGGAAGTGTACTTTAAATTTTATTCCTGGTACCATGCTTTGTCATTTACTCGCTCCATTGTCTTATCGGGCCTCAGTGTAACCCATCTCCCCTCAAACCAGCGGTACTGTGGTTTGTTGTGACGTTTAAACATTGATTTTTCTGGATGGGGTTGCTAGCCCCATGCCCTAAGTGATGGTGTCTGGAGAATATGGGCCAACAACATGTGGCTTTTATTATGTAAGCCCATTTTATTATTATTATTATTATTATTATTATTATCATTATTATTATTATTATTATTATTATTTCAAAGGATAAGATAGAGGTCAGGGAGTTATAACCTTTTATTTCCAGAGAAGTAACTTTCTCCAACATCTGTATTAGTTCATACATTATTATTATTATTATTATTATTATTATTATTATTATTATTATTATTATTATTATTATTTCAAAGGATAAGACAGAGGTCAGCGAGTTATAACCTTTTATTTCCAGAGAAGTAACTTTCTCCAACATCTGTATTAGTTCATACTTAACTATCAAACAGTTTTTTTTATATTGATGGGTGACAGCGTCAGTTTTAAAAAAGCAAGAAACCGCATCACCTGTCGCTCACATATGCACTACAAAATCATCCAAACTGGATTATTTTATAAAACTATACAAAATTAGCTTAAATTTAAGAGAAACCATCACTAATCCCATATAGCTAGCTCCCTGAGCTGAGGAAAATATGACAACAATGATATTGGATTACAAAGGTATTTCTTTATTGTCTTTTTACATTTTCAGATTTAACCACTCTGATGATATACTTACGCAAACAATACAACTTCATCTTAGTTAACATTCGACGTGAATTCCTTGACCTTAAAGGCGAGTAAATTCGTTCTCGAAAAAAACCCTGAATTCCAACTCTGAAAAATAAAGAAAATGAGCTTAATGCATTTAGCTAGTCAAAAATTCTAAATAATGGACATTTCATTTTTTTTCTAATGTTCTAATGTTTGCAAGAATTTGGAATGCTTCTAAGGACAGTACAAAAGACACTTCCGCACGTCAGTGTATTTTAGTATCGAGGAAGATTATTCAGACCAGATACGTCGTTTGCTTGTAGCTATTCCATTCTATAACAGTTCCTCACTGGAAGAGCGGGTTATGTACTCGTCTGGTAGCCCGAGTTCGCTCTCAGCTGCTGCCAGTGCGGAATCAGAGGAATTTATTTCTGGTGACTAGACATTCATTTCTCGATACAATGTGGTTCGGATCCGATAATTAGCTGTAAGTCCCGTTGCTAAGTAACCAATTGGTTCCTAGCCACGTAAAAAATAATCTAATCCTTCGGGCCAGCCCCAGGAGAGCTGTTAATCAGCTCAGTGGTCTGGTTAAATTAAGATATACTTTTTTTTATTGCATTCTATAATCGTAAATGTTAGTTTCTATCAAATATGTTCTCCTTATGTATGTTTTAACAAGGTGACTTTTATATATTATAATGAATAAAATAACTGGAAATATCAATAAAAATAAGATCATTAAAGCGCTGGGAATTTAATTAAGGTAGAAAGGGAATTTGTACAAATTCTATTTAAAATATATGTAATAAATTCAACATTCATGACCTAGAAAACTGTAATAGTGACATTACATTTTGGAGCGGCAATATTCAATATATATATATATATATATATATATATATATATATATATATATATATATATTATATATATATATATATATATAAAGTATCTATATATATATATATATATATATATATATATACATATATATATATATATATAATATATAATATATATATATATATAATATATATATATATATATATATGTATATATATATATATGTATATATATTATATACATATCCCCTATATATATATATATATATATATATATATAATATAATGTAATGTATAATTAACATAATATAAGGTAGTCACTTACTTATAAAGTGTTGTTACACAACTTGTTTATACAGAAAATCTTCTTGTGCATTATCGAAGTCCTTACTGATCCTGCCAAAATAATGAAAAAAATGTCAATTTAAAAACAAAATAAAAAGAACTCGTATCATTTATTATTTTATTTACATAGTTCTTTTCTCAACGGTAATGTGAATTTTTTGTTAACGTACTTATTCTTAAGAATTTTAAGAAGACTATGGTCTCTCTGGGATAAATAAAAAGAAAGTTCTAATAGAGAAGTTGAACAGCTAAGTAGGTTAGAAGCTATTACCCATAAGAAACTCACCTGCTGTTAACGAGGAACACATTATCTTCGTTGGCGTTCCGGGCCGGTCTCTGAAAAGCAGAAATGAAGGTTTGAAACGGATCTTATGACTCTTTGAGCGAGGATCATTGAGTCACACTGAGGCTAGAGAGAGGTAGACATACCTTCTAAACTAGACATAGACTTTCTAAATGCACTATCGAATGAGAATTTGTTTCTTGAATTTTTTCACTTGATGTCGAAATTTTATCACAGTGGGGCTGATCTTGGAGGACAAAACTGGTAAGCAGACAAAATTACTAGTCACAATTGGCAGTCAAAATTGGTAGACAAAACTGGTAAGCAGACAAAATTGGTAGTCACAATTGGCAGTCAAAATTGGTAGACAAAACTGGTGGACAAAATTGGAGGACAAAATTGGTAGGCAGACAAAATTAATAGTTGAAATTGACTGACAAAATTGGTAGACAAAACTGGCAGGCAGACAAAATTAGTATCAAGAATTGGTAGACAAAATTGGCAGTCGAAATTGGCAGACAAAATTGGAGGACAAATTAATAGACAAAATTGGCAGACGAAACTGGTAGGCAGAAAAAATTAGTCGACAAACTCAACGTCAAGCGTGAATTCGATTTGGGACAAATTTACTGATAAATGGCCAAGCGTCTTGACCTCTGAAATGGCTACTTTCACATTACAAAGATCACAAAACTGTTTTGATACATTCATGATATTTTTTAATAATAAATTCCTCAAGAATAACAAAGGGACAACATTAAGAAATATCCAACGATAAAGTAAATATTATATAAAAATACTATCGTAATGAGGTAAAGGGGATAAGTAATTGACAAAATTATGAAGAAAAACATAAAAATTTAGGTCACGATGAAGGAAGCTCATAACATAAAAATAAAAAAATGTATGTGTATATATATATATATATGTGTGTGTGTGTGTGTGTGTGTGTGTGAGGCAAAAGAACATACAGCAAAGGAATTTCGATCTTACGGGTCTTGGTCTGTGGGGTCTAACTCCGGTGAAATAGCTTTGGGGTTCCGCAGAGACCGTCAAGATGCCAATGGTCAGGAAGGTGACGAGTATCAGAGTCATCGATTTCATCTGTAATAATAACAATAATAATAATAATAACCCTGCTTGCCTCTATACCACAGTATAAATACGACACCATTGTCTTGTACAAATCACAAACAGGTTGAGAACAAGTCATCTGTGCTTTGGACAAATATTGTGTACCTCCAGCCATACTATTGATCCCCAAAATCACCGTTTAAGAACCTGACACCGACTCATACTTTCGCTGAGGCTGAATCTCCTTCGTGGGCTCTCGAACTCTTCGCAGACTGACACTGGGCTTCGGGCCCTTAGCAAGTGACTCCCTTGGTAACACTGACGACGAAGGCGCCTCTGGTCTTCTTTTTAAAAGCCTTTCCTGACCTCTAGAGTCACGCGTCAGTGCTCCAGATGACGCCGCCCGCTCGTCACGGGATACCCTCCCTTCAGCCCTCCAGATATTTCCAGAAACGTGGACTCGTGACTTAGGGCAGCGTGGCCAAAATCACGCGCTTATATCGAAGCTTCATTAATTTCACCTTCTGTATTCAGAAGGCGACGACTTTTTTATGACTCGCTTGGAAAGAAAGTCTCGTAATTGGCTGGAAGAGGTCGTCTACTTTTAATGGCATTGTTTATCGAATGCAGCAATTCTGGAAACGTCTTCGGACATGGTACTTATGATCCATTAGGCTGTTGACCTCGGTTTGGTCCATACGAAGAAATTTGGCGAATTTTGAAGCCTATAGCTGGGTAGGTGCTAGATGCCTTTAGTATTCAGCCGTAGGAATTTGCTTATTTTTAATAACTTGCAAAGCTCCGAGAGCAGTATTTACCCTCTTTTACGTGTCACGTCATCAGAAAATTTCGGTTTCACGAAAGCTCGGGGCACAAATCTCGTCATCGTTTATACAATCCGGAGAGAGAGAGAGAGAGAGAGAGAGAGAGAGAGAGAGAGAGAGAGAGAGAGAGAGATGATGATGACCTAATTTATTCC
The DNA here is from genome assembly GCF_015104395.2 of Macrobrachium nipponense. NCBI lineage: Eukaryota > Metazoa > Arthropoda > Malacostraca > Decapoda > Palaemonidae > Macrobrachium > Macrobrachium nipponense. Next base: position 54,723,201 of record NC_087207.1, read on the forward strand.
CCCGGCGTTATAACCCTATCGATATTCATGTGTTTCTGGTGGTATCTGGTATTAATTACACCTGTCACCCGTTAATTAACGCGCGAAGCGTCGGCCGAGGAAATATAAAAGAGAAGAGACATGAGGTGTTTTCGTAGTCGCAGTTTTTTTTTTCTGTAGCTCCAAAATATAGGCTAATAAACCATCAGGGAAGATTCATCAGACGTAAGCCCAGAGTATAGGCTAATAAACCATCAAGAAGTATTCTCTAGACATAAGCCTATAGCATCGTCTAATAAACCATAAGCCCAATGTCAGGGCTAATAAATTATCCTTAGAGATGATAGTTATGGGTTTTAATTCCTGGTCCATTTATTATCAAAAGAGACATTTAGTGACATCAGTCATGTCTCACTATTCACCTTAGCATGAAGTTGCTACATAAGTGAGCAAAAGTTATTTTCGACATCTGTGTATACAACAGGCATAAAAGTTGTTGCAATTGGTAACACCTGTGCAAACAACAGGTATGAAATTATTGCGCCCAATTGTCAGACAATTTGCTTGGACAGATGTGTTAACAACGGGCATGACAGGTGTGTTAGATGATAGTTGTCAATTAACGTCAATTACAGAAACGTTCATAATCATTTTAATTGGGTTCTTACATCAACATTTCAAAGAATACAGATTTCATCATTTTTTAAAACCTATTTCCCATAATATGGGTGGCTCCATGGAAAGATTAATGTACTGTTCACTGACACATTCGAAGTTTTAACAGCTGCATCACTGATGGTCATCTGGTGCTGAAAACATTTGCGTATTCATCTGCGACTTATCAATGAAATATATGAAAAATATTTACTCTTGCGTATGACGTTTTTAGTATATATATATATGGAGGGAGTCCAAATTTTGTTTTATAATTATTCCTATGTACTTAATTATTATAAGTATTGTTTTAAAAGAAGGCTCAAAGCAGTGTTACCTAGTATGCTTTTTTTAAGTTATTTAATTATATTTTTTTTTATTTACAGGAATGATAAAATAACCGGAGTGTCCTGAAACCGATAGGAGTAAGAGTAGAGTGGACCTTTATTAAGTGATGTCAAATTAACTATTGGTCTTCAGTAAGTGACTGATTTTTTTTATTTATCTATCTATTAATTTATTTAGTTGAGTAAAATTTGTA
>NC_087207.1:54729374-54751874 GCF_015104395.2 Macrobrachium nipponense
GGTTTCCTATAGATACCTACGTGCCCGCCCTCCTGTGTCAGTAGATACCCAGGACACATCTGGGTACTCCCATCTTCCCTCCCACCTACAGGTTTCCTTTAGATACCCACATGCCCACCCTCCTGTGTCAGTCAGTACCCAATTACCTCACAACCTACTCAGCTTTCTAGACGGATCCAGTACCCGTGAAATTAGTCATGTGTTGCGCAATGCCCCGTGCCAGGAAGGCAATTACGACATCATTTGGGCGTTGGTATTCGAATGACAATACCCCGATGCATACCGCGGGCATTAATTAACAATTTAGGTATATTAAGTGAGGCAATTGCAGATGGCAGTCAGTGTTGCCAGATGAGTGTTTTTATTTGAGCCAAGGGGTTTGTTTGTTGTGACATTTGTGATTTGTGATTTGTGATTTATGGCAACAAATTGGACTTGAAACAAAAATAGACGCAGATGAATGAATGACTTAAACAGCCAGAGACGAAAATTAAAACTTTTTCAATTGATTAAATATATTCATCTTGATTTTTGTGAAGAGGAAGAAGGGGACACTGCTTGATTGATTGCATGAATTTTATCAGTTTTGTAAAAATAATTACGATTAAATTCCTTCTTGGGTTCTGGGATTTATTGATGAATTAAAAATTATTTATAGTAGCTTGATTTGACCCTAGTGAGAACTTGTCCTCAAAATTTGTAAACAATTCTTTACATACATACATACATATATACATAGTTCAAAATCAGCCTTTTTTTAACACTGCAAGTGCCCTGTGTAACAATAATTCTTTTGGATAATCTATGCTACTATTTTAAACTACCTTGCAGCTTCGGGTAATGTGGGACAGAACAGAAACCGTCGGGCTGCCGATGTAAGAGTAAGAGTTAATTTGTTTTTATTATTGTATTTTATGAAGGATGTTAATTTTCTAAAAAGGACTTCAACGTATTCATGGCTATGTTTCTCCACGTATTATTAGAGAGAGAGAGAGAGAGAGAGAGACGCAAGATTAAACCCACAGCCTCAAATTCAATTTAATCCAGTCGACAAGAGAAACAAGGTTAGTCTCCTGAATGTTATATAATCTTCCTTTCTTTAAGAGGCGCAACGGTGGCTTCCTTCGATGGTTAACCTCACTCTTTTTATTTTTTGGTCTTTCTCTTTCTATGATTTCCATCTCGGCGTTAATTTCTTTTCTGGGAGTGCAACTCCAGCTAGTCTTGATATATCATTTCAATTACCATCAGGTCTGGTTGGATAAAGATGTTAGGTTTCTGTATCATCCGCTGGGGCTAGAAAAAGAGGGTAGGGCTCGCAACCTCACCCACAGGTGTTTTCTTGGAAACAAGGAGTGTGTTCCCTTCTGTTCCCACCCCATTTGAAGGGCAAAAATAAACAGGCATTTGGAACCTCTCTGCACTGGTTCGAATCCTGTCAAGGAGGAAGCTAATATATATATATATATATAATATGATATATATATGTATATATGTATAATATGTATATTATATATGTATCTATATATATATATAATATATATATATAATATAATATATATATATATAATACAATGATGAGTTGATCACATCACCGTGATCCATATATACGCGTCAAGTTACAAATGTCCCTTAATATCTAATTCGTTCTACCTCGGAATTATAATATATTTTCATAAATGTTAACCGAATGAGAATTTTATAGCTGATATGCAATTCGTCGGCTCGTCTGATCTGTACGTCCTGAATTCGTGGTTTCGTGGTTCGCGCCCATGAGCCGACGAACTTCTTATCGACTAAAAAATTCCCCTTCGGTTAACATTATACGAAAATGCGTTAATTCCGAGGTAGAACGAATTAGATATTAAAGGAGGAATTAGATATTGAGGGACATTTGTAGCTTAATGCACGTGTATATATGTAATATATATATATATATATAACATATATATATATATATATATATATATATATATATATATATACATATATATATATATATATATATATATATATATATATATATTCCTTTATCTACAGAAACCTAAGGAATGGAAGAAAAAACAAAAAGTATTGGCTCCTTCATCATCCTGGGTGTTATTGCAAATCTGCGATTATTATCACCTTTGCTAGCCTTCATAATACCCTTTCCGTATTAATAAAACAGTGGAGGGTGAGGCCGATTTGGTAGCTATGCATGTCGCCTAGGTGTTCTCTCCCGTATTTGTAAACCAATGGCTGACTCTCAAATAGCTTAATAAGTCCTCGGTGCGCCAACGCCTCGTTGAGACACAATCACTATAGAGTTTTACAAGACCCTTCCAGATTTGGCCAGTACATTCGAATATGCCGGATGGCTCCTTGTCACATTGCTCTTTTATATAACAGAACCTATTCTGAATAGTCTTATATATTCTTCATCTACTGGAAACAATGGCTACCTTACTTTTTCCCATACGTCTGACACCTTTCGATACCAAATATAATCACAAATGATAAGAAAACAAGTTCGTTTTGTAAAAAAAGATAATTATATCACAAACGATGCAGTTTTTTACAGGTTGTTAATCGACCCTATCAAGTCATTTCACAATTTCACAGGGATAATACAGAAATACGGACGAGCGACTTAAACGTTTCGGCCACAAGATAGCCATCCTCAGGTAGAAAGATGGCGCCTTATGGATCGTCAAATGGCACGAATTTCAAGTCCTTCGATACTGCAGCACTGAAAGACAAAAAAGGGGGAATGTGGTGTTAGCTATAGTTAGAAAATAGAATCAATCTCTGATCAAAGTTGTAGTGTTCTTGAATACCACTGCATTTTGTTCGCTATGCATAGCGTCTCTGAATACGCCAGCATGTGCCGTATGATGACCAATGGTGGTTAAACAATTATAAAGTAGGCTTCATTTGAATTACTTCGTCTTCCCCCCCAAAAATCAACTTACTGCTCCATCTCCCCGAAAGGAGTTATACATCTGTTTCCCCCAGTCTGTGTTATTTGTTTTTATGCCTACTGTCAGTAATACCGTTAAAGCAAACTTGCATTACGTGACGAAATGCAAAAACGGTGTTTTAATTTGTAACTTAAGCAGTCTTATTATATTATTATGTAATAATCATCCAGCATTTGTACCCCAGTTTCCTGAATTTGAAACACCAATATTATGACAAAACATAAGAAACTTTAGATTGTGACGGAATTTGTATACATGATTAATCCTCCAGCATTTACACTTCAGTTTCCTGAGTGAGGAAAGAATTATATAAGTGGTTTACTTACCGGTATAAAAATGGCGCTAATTTTACGTAAATTGTACTTACCGGTATAAAAATGGCGCTAATTTTACGTAAATTGTACTGCTTGCAAGTTGTCTTCCACGTTCAAGACACCTTCACTCCTGCAAAAAAACATTCAAACACGTATTTTCATTTTCTTTTCTCATATGTTTTTTCTTGTTTATTTTTATCTCGAGTTCATTTACTCGTTAATTTACATATTCATTAAGACGCAGTAACTTCTGGATTACATTAACTGTCCGAAATCATTTAATAGTTTATCTATTCATTCGCTTTTGATTTTGTAATGTACACAAATAATAAAGCGTATTTTGCAAGGCTTGAAATGTCTTCATACCAGATCTTACCGAGAGAGAGAGAGAAGAGAGAGAGAGAGAGAGAGAGAGAGAGAGAGAGAGAGAGAGAGAGAGAGACTCACCTGATGTTTCTCCCAATACGGCTTCGTTGTCCATTCTGAAACAGGAAATGAAATGAGTTGAGTTGGATGATTGTTTTCAATGTTGCAGATTATCTCTCGAAAAACAAGGGCATGTCCAGATAATGTTCAGCTTTATATAATTATATATATATATATATATATATATATATATATATATATATATATATATATATATATACCTGTTCTCTTTATTTCAAGGCCATGTTATGGGACTATATTTCTTATTTGTTCTATGTTTGCTTTTTGAAAGGTGGATTGTACATTGTGTGTTTTGTTTTGTTTTATATATATATATATATATATATATATATATATATATATATATATATGTATATATATACATATATATATATATATATAATATATACAAAAGTAAACACACAAGTATACAAAAATATACAATCCTCCTATATATATATATATATATATATATATATATATATATATATATATATATATATATATACAAAAGTAAAACACACAAATATACAAAAATATACAATCTACCTTTCCAAAAATAATAAGACCCAACAAATAAGAAATAAACTCCCGTAACATTAGCTTGAAATAAAGAGAGAACAGATCAACGCAAGAAAAACAAAAACAAAACAAACAAAAACATAAATAACAAAGAAAAAACTCACATTTCTTTGCCTGGAAGTGTGCCTGAATCCGGTAAAGTGACTCTGAGGCATAGCAGAGACCAGTGTGCCAATCGCCACGAGTAAAATCAGGATGTAGAAAAGGGTCTTCATCTGTTAGAGAGCAATAATTATAATCGTCATCATTTTCGCCTTGAATCTAATGGAGAAATATAATGATTTCATCATATTCATCATACATGTTTGAAACTGTCTGTCCTTATTAGTGATATGATCTTCTATGTGAAGTTATTTGTTATGATAATTTTACTATGAAGGTATTGGAAAAATAATGATTTCATCATATTCTTCATATATTTTTTATGATGATTTTGTAATAAATCTATTGGAGAAATAATGATTTCATCATATTCATCATAGATGTTTGTAAATGTCTGTCATTATTAATGACATGATCTTCTATATGAAGTTATTTGTCATGATAATTTTACTATGGAGCTATTGGAGAAATAATGATTTCATCATATCCATCATATATTTTTTATGATAATTTTGCAATAAATCTTTTGGACAAACAATGATTTCATCATATTCATCATAGATGTTTGTAAATGTCTGTCATTATTAGTGATATGATTTTCTATAGAAAGTTATTTTTCATGATAATTTTCACCAAAAATCTATTGAAGAAATAATGATTTCATCATATTCATGATAGATGTTTGAAACTGTCTGTCATTATCGTTCAAATGTTTTCCATTATATAATTATATATAAATTATGTATCGTCATGTTTTTAACCATAAATCAATTGGAGTAATAATGGGTTCATCATAGATATTTGTAAATGTGTTATTATCGTTAATATGTTCTTCATTATAAAATTACATATAAATTAATGCATTGCTATTATTTTAACCATAAATCTATGAGAGAAATGGTGACTTCATTGTAGATATATATAACTTTTTTTGGAAGCAATTAGAAACATTATAAAACAGCATACATCTGTGAGAGTAATTATTCTTATTAGTAAGAATTTCATCATACATGCCTAGAAAAAATAATCGTTATAATTATTAATCTTATCAAAGAGATATTGAAGTATTATGATTATCATAACTTTCTCAAAGAGATCAGTTGTATTATTGACAGTTTCATTAGTCTGTGGCAGAATTCATCCCGGTAATTGATATTCTAACCATGAATATGTGTAAGTAATTATTATCAATAATCACATGATAATTTTATCGATAAATTCCTTTTCGTTCTATCAGATATTTATTTCCTATCCACAATTTCAAGAAAAATCCGTGGGAATAATTATATTATTCTTTGATAATTTCATCAAAGTTTCTCACGTGGGAACTATTGTCCCTAAGATTATCATCATAAATCCGGGATAACGGCTATTATTATTATTATTATTATTATTATTATTATTATTATTATTATTATTATTATTATTATGTTCGTGAGAGCAGTTTGTAAAATCATTAATAATGTCATAAATACCTGTGATTATTATTATTATTATTATTATTATTATTATGATTATTATTATTATTATTATTATTATTACGATTATTATTATTATTATTATTATTGCCTCCCGATTCTATGGAATCAATAATCACCATGAATATTATTAGTGACATTCATTGACAATCATTTGAGTAATTAATTATCTTTGCCATAAAAAATGTTCAAGCGGAGATGCAACGTATTATTACTGTAAAACTATCTCCTCATATGTTTTAATAATTTACTTACATCTTTACCTAATTATTTATTAATTTGTTAACTTTTATTATTTTCTAATAACTGACCCCTTCTTTCCGTATTTCATATTACCCTCTGCTATTTCTTTGCAATGAACGTCATATTCTTTGAGGATTTAATTTCAAGTCAATGGCCCTGTTGGCTTGTTCCATATGAACCAATGTAATTTTTTGCCATGCAATACTTAAAAATATGCCAATAAAAATTTTCAAATAATGTTTTGTAGATTCTAGTAGGGAAGTATTTTGTCATCATCATCCATGAAATAATTAAACCTCCAAAAATCAACATCAGACAGCATTTTAGAACAAGTCAGTAAACTGCGTTGAATAAACACATAAGATGCTAAGAAAAAAATATACACACAAGTAATGTCATATTCTCTTCTAATCTAGACACTATGTAACCCTTTTCGTAAGTTTTATAATCTTTATCGAAAACCATACCTTACCTTTATCACAAGTGAAGTAGTTCGGAGCTAAATAAACTTCTAAAGTGTGACGAATCTTCGGTTATCAACTTCAGCTACGTCAACTTAGCAACGAGTCCTCGGTGTCGAACTTCAAGTGGGTCAACTTTCAAGCGTCGAAAACCTTGACAGATTTGACTGATATCCAACGGGAGGTCTTCTTTCCCGAACGTCCAACTCACAACTGAAGAAAGCGTTCCTGAACTCATCCTTTTAAAGATCGTTCAAGCAGGAATAATCTCAACTTCCAAGAATTGGCCTTAATTCGTGCTTCCGGTTATTTCCAGCGAGGCGCCTGCGCGCGCACGCAAGCCGACGCACCTTTGTTACGAACCCTTTGGCGTAGCGGCCAAATTACGACCGGGCTATTGTGTCCCGATGGGCTCACAAAAGCCGCTGGAATGTTTCTCCAATAAAGCTCTTATTTATTTATTTATTTCTTTTTTTTAACGCGAGGTTTTTCAGATGGGCCTTGGCTGGAGGCTGGAGACCGGAAGCGTGGTTTAGAAACTATCATTTCTACAGATAAGAAGAATAAGACGAAGAGGTAGAGGAAGAAGAAAACCAGGAAGAGGAAGCGAAAAATCAAGAAAAAGAATTTAACAAAAAATAAAAGACAAAGTGTTTCCGTCTGGTGCCTTACCCATTCCGAGCAAGTTATGTTGAGTATATCTTATAGTTTTACCAGACCACTGAGCTGATTAGCAGCTCTCCTAGGGCTGGCCCGAAGGATTAGATATTTTTACGTGGCTAGGAACCAATTGGTTACCTTGCAACGGGACCTACAACTTATTGTGGGATCCGAACCCCATTATATCGAGAAATGAATTTCCATCACCAGAAATAAATTCCTCTGACTCCCCGTTGGCCGAGCCGAGAATCGAACTTCGGACCACCGGATTGGTAGCCGAGCGCGAAATCCACTCGTCCAACGAAGAACTTCCGAGCAAGTGAAAATGACGAAAAAGAAGAAGGCGGAATATTAATGGTTCTCTATATTTCCCAGACACGCTAAAAAAACCATAAAAATTCAGATTACAAAACAAAGAGAAGTGGAATAACGAGAAGGCAGATAACAGCATAACCTAGAAGCTTAGTTAAACCCAGGTTTTAGAAACGAGTGGAAAAGACGAAAAAAAAAAAAAAAAAAAAAGGACCAGCACTTAGAAAAATATCATCTACCAGGTCAATTAAAGTGAAAGCGACATCCTTGCCGTTCCTAGGACGGTGAAACCATCCTCAAAAATAAAATAAAATAAATAAATAAATAGATAAAGGACAACCTGAAGGATGGCCAAGGGTAAACAAAAGCATACTGTTCCATTCTCCGGCTACCCGGAATGTTCCCATTAGAGTGCAGGAGGCCGCGTCGGAAATGACACAAAGGACCGTTGCGTCATGACGTAAGGGTGGCATGACGTCATCGAGCCGTAAGTATAATCGACGAGCAATCAGTGAGTAATCCAGAAGGTATTCTGGATCCTGGAAGGCGCTTCCAGGCTGAGTAATCCGGTTGAGGGAAAATTATTTTCCCGAGGCAGTTCATCCGACTTGAAAAGGAGAGGGAAAGATAACACTGGATTATTATTATTATTATTATTATTATTATTATTATTATTATTATTATTATTGTTGTTGGTGTTGTTGTTGTTGTTGTTGGGAAAAAATCCCTCTATCGCGAGAGTATACATATTGTTCTAAGAGATCCACAATAATAATTAAAAAAATGTTGCGAGTTCGTGTATAATTTAAAAACCCATTATAATAGCTTTCGAACCCTTCACTGGGTCCATCTTCGGTCCAAAATCTGAAGATGAACCCAGGGAAGGGTTCGAAAGTTTTTATACAGGGTTTTTAAATTATACACGAACTTGCAACATTTTTATTTTTATTATTATTGTAGACCTCTTAAAACATTATTATTGTTATTTTTATTATTATTTTTTTTTTTTTTTGCTCTATCACAGTCCTCAAATTCGACTGGGTGGCATTTATAGTGTGGGGTTCCGGGTTGCATCCTGCCTCCTTAGGAGTCCATCACTTTTCTTACTATGTGCGCTGTTTCTAGGATCACAATCTTCTGCATGAGTCCTGGAGTACTTCAGCCTCCAGTTTTTCCAGATTCCTTTTCAGGGATCTTGGGATCGTGCCTAGTGCTCCTATGATTATGGGTACAGTTTCCACTGGCATATCTCATATCCTTCTTATTTCTATTTTCAGGTCTTGATACTTATCCATTTTTTCCCTTTCTTTCTCTTCAACTCTGGTGTCCCATGGTATTGCGACATCAATGAGTGATACTTCTTGATTTTGTCAATCAACATCACGTCTGGTCTATTTGCACGTATCACCCTATCTGTTCTGATACCATAGTCCCAGAGGATCTTTGCCTGATTGTTTTCTATCACTCCTTCAGGTTGGTGTTCGTTCCACTTATTACTGCAAGGTAGCTGGTGTTTCTTGCACAAGCTCCAGTGGAGGGCTTTTGCTACTGAATCATGCCTCTTTTTGTACTGGTTCTGTGCAAGTGCCGGACATTCGCTTGCTATGTGGTTTATGGTTTCATTTTTCGTATTGCACTTCCTACATATGGGAGATATGTTATTTCCATCTATCGTTCTTTGGACATATCTGGTTCTTAGGGCCTGATCTTGTGCCGCTGTTATCATTCCTTCAGTTTCCTTCTTTAGCTCTCCCCTCTGTAGCCATTGACACGTGTCATCGCTGGCTAGTTCTTTATTCTGTCTCATGTATTGTCCGTGCATTGGTTTGTTATGCCAGTCCTCTGTTCTGCTTGTCTTTCTCCTGTCTCTGTATATTTCTGGGTCTTCGTCTACTTTTATCAGTCCTTCTTCCCATGCACTCTTGAGCCACTCGTCTTCACTGGTCTTCATATATTGCCCCAGTGTTCTGTTCTCGATGTTGACGCAGTCCTCTATACTTAGTAGTCCTCTCCCTCCTTCATTTCGTGTTATGTATAGTCTGTCCGTATTCGCTCTTGGGTGTAGTGCTTTGTGTATTGTCATATGTTTCCTGGTTTTCTGGTCTATGCTCCGAAGTTCTGCCTTCGTCCATTCCACTATTCCTGCGCTGTATCTGATTACTGGCACTGCCCATGTGTTTATGGCTTTTATCATATTTCCGGCGTTGAGTTTTCACTTGAGTATCGCCTTGAGTCTCTGTATATATTCTTTCCTGATCGTGTCCTTCATCTCTTGGTGTTTTATATCCCTTCCTTCCATTATTCCCAGGTATTTGTATCCCGTCTCATCTATGTGTTTGATGTTGTTCCCATCTGGTAGCTTTATCCCTTCAGTCCTTGTTACTTTGCCCTTTTGTATGTTGACTAAGGTGCATTTTTCTATTCCAAACTCCATCCTGATGTCCCCAGATACAATCCTTACAGTCTGGATTAGGGTATCTATTTCCTTGATACACTTACCATACAGCTTTATGTCGTCCATGAACATCAGTTGGTTAATTCTGTGGTCTCCTTTTTTGAGTTGGTACCCAGCATCCATCTTCAGCAGTACTATTATTATTATTATTATTATTATTATTATATATTATATTATTATTATTATTATTATTATTATTATTATTATTATTATTATTATTATTATTATTATTATTATGAAATAATTTAGGATTTTTCCTAGATCGTGACCCCGCAAGGATTTTAACCCGGTACGTATAAACCACTGGGGCACTTTTGACATATGCCCTGTTGGGGATGACCGTTAAAAAACGTAAACAAAAGACTGTAAATATCGTATAATGACCTCCGAGGAATATCAGTTAAAGATAGCGTCCCCAAAAAACCCTTGGGAACAAATCCATAATTCAATAACTTTAATAACTAAGGAATAATCTGGGGTGATAAATCTAAGCATAAGCAAAGAATTAATCCCGTTAGTTGGATATATATCGCTGAATGTGGATGGAAAGTTTATTTTACCCACAATCTTATCACAATTCTTTCATAGTAAATCCCGTAGGTTTCTGTAATCATCTACGGTCGAATTTTCTCGTAACTCACGCGATAGGAATATTGCTTAAGACCAGAGGTTTTCAACCTGGGTTACGCGTGCCCCAGGGGGTACGCCAGGAGTCTGTCAGGGGGTGTACGAGCTCCCCATGGCACTCGAATGAATGTTAGAGATGCTGAAGACCTTCAATGTGCTTTAGAAGAATCTGTTCCTCGGCCAACTAGGATACTTACTGCAAACAGTTGCAGCTATTTCATAACTATTGCAGCTGATGTAATAATGTATTTTGTTTTCGCAGCTCAGTACCATAACCTTGGAAATTTACTGCATAGCCAGAGGTAAATAATTATGAAAAAATGTGTTTTTTTATGGAATTCTCTGTTTACAATGTTTTGATTATTTCAGGAGAGTTATGTAGTACTTACTTCCCCTCTGTACAGTTTTTCTGAGGTGGTTTTGTTTTCCACGTTATACAAAGCGAAGGGGGCACATTACAAATACCCGAAAGGGTACGTGGGGAGGAAAAGGTTGAAAACCCTTGGCTTAGTCTACTATGTCCATGGACGCCCGCACGTAGGGGCAAGGGGCGATACTTCCCTCCCACCTTGAAGTCCTGGAAGATTATACTATTATATATATATATATATATATTATATATATATATATATATATTATATATATATATATATTGTGAACAAGACCGTAGCTGATGGTCGAAAGATATAAGTTCCTGTACAAGAATATATAATTTTAAACTACAGGAGATTTTACATCATTGTAGGTTGTATACCCATATATATATATATATATAGATATATATATAGATTATATATATATATATATATATATATATAATTTCTTTATTAAAGAAATGCAGACGTTTTGAATTTAACCTACTAGTTCAAAGGGTCAAAAAGTATTTGTCTGCTTAATGCTGGAAACTATCCATGTATGTATTAAGGTCCCCCCCCCACCCCGCCCAACACTCCCACCCCACCCCCTTGGAAAATATGCCGTGGGCTCCCATGTCTATTTAAATGCAAAAATAGTTGTCATTTACACTGGCATATTACAATTTAGGATCATTATTTTATAACCTTTTTTATATATTATGAGTTCTCGTTATCTCATTTGAGTACAATGTCAGATGATGGTGTAAGTTTGCATTGACAGTAACTAAGGCAAAATAATGAAATGAATAAATATATTATCCACGTGCTCTGTACAAAGAGCGAATCAGAGGTTACCTGATCTAGGTACTACATAGCGGAACCAGTTTGAGCAAAGAGTACACACGCATACACACATACACATACACATGCACATACACATAGTATGCAAAAGTGAAAGCCAACTAAAAATCTGCCTTAAAATAAGCCCCGAAATTCCACTACCTTTGAGTATTGGGCTGCTATTTTTTTCTTGTCTTTCTTTCTTTTTAAAATTCGAAAACGTATATTCATATCTTTATGTTTTCGAATTTTTTACATATTCAATTTTGATATATTCTAATTTTATTTTATTTGAATTTTTATTATACTAGATTGTTTTTATATATTTTTATTGCATGTTTGGATTTTTCAACTCGATTTTTTTATCTATTCGATTTTATATATTCATTTCTGTTATGTATTTGCATTCTTAACGTTCGATTTTTAATGCATTCTTCTTTTTTTGAATATACTGAAAATTTTGGCGTTTTGCATTTGCCTCCTTATAAATATAGGCATTTTTATAGTTTTTCCTTTAATTCTTTCTAAATTATTCTCTTTTACTTACGTAATGAAATATCTCTCAATAAAAGTAAAGAAAACTCATTTATGGGATTTGCTTTTTTTTATTTTCACGCAAACGAAACACGATAGAAAAAAAATACATCTATAAAATTTCGATTTTATTTCAATGTTTGCTCTAATTTTTCGCTTATGAAGGAACACAAAAACATCATTTATATCATCTTTTACCTTTTATTTCTGAAGTAGTGCTTTTCTAATGAATGATTATAAAAAAAATACCACACATTTCCCCTTTTACTTTTGGACCAATATTCCACTGTTGAATGACAGTAAAGGAAACTCATTTATTAACAGCCCATATCCCCTTTTATTTCTTAGACATATTCCTCTTTTAAACGGCAATATAATAACCACATTTATAATGCATTTTCCTTTTATTTTTTAGGCAAATTTTCCTCTTTTAAAATACAATAAAAAATCCTCACTTAATTTTTGGGTTAATACTTGTCTTTTAAATGACAATAAGATAACCACATTTATAAAGCAGTTCCCTTTTATTTTTTAGGCTAGTTTTCCTCTTTTAAAATACAATGAAAAATCCTTACTTAATTTTTGGGCTAACACTTGCCTTAAATGACAATAAAATAATCACATTTATGATGCATTTCTCTTTTATTTTTAGGCTAATGTTCCTCTATTAAAATACAATAAAGAAAATTCTCTCTTAATTTTTTTGGGGGGGTAATACTTGCCTTTTAAACGTCAGTAAAAGATCCCCATTTTACGACCTTTTTCCTTTTTACTTTTGGACTAATAGGACTCTTATGAGTAACAAAAATAACTCATTGATGCAACTCATTCTTTGTTTTGCATTAACGTACCTCGAATGAATACAAGTCAAAAACAATATTTATGTAACCTTTCATATATGATATTCTTTGTACGAACAGCAATAAAAACAACATTTATGAAATAATTTCTTCTTTTGCATTAAACTCCACACTCTTATTCTCCGGAAAAGCCATCAATTTATTAAAAGATAAAAATGAAAAAATAAAAAATTATATCCTCACCCTGAAAAAACCATCAGTTAAAAAAAAAACTTTTCCTCGCAACACACACACACACGCACACGTACACACACGTACACATACACGTACACGTACGTCACTCTTCCCTCCCTGACAGGTGACAATACCTCATGATCCTTTTCCTTCGACAGGTGAATGAAAGTCAGATGCGGTCATGTGCTGAATGTCGTGTGTCATGTGGACCCTCCTCGGCCTTGTACGAGTAGAGAGAGAGAGAGAGAGAGAGAGAGAGAGAGAGAGAGTCAGATCTCTGTCGAATCTTATAATGCTACTAAAAGGGAGACATTAATTATTGATGTTTCCTGTCATGATACGAAAAGGAAATGGTTTTCGTGATTGCATTTTAGAATAATAATAATAATAATAATAATAATAATAATAATAATAATAATAATTAATAATAATAATAATAATAATAATAATAATAATGGTGAAACAAATCCACAGTTATGTATATGTACATATATGTACAAATAAAACTGAACAAATAGCTTTCTGGAATCATTCCGGTTCCCCTTTTCAATTTCTAATAATAATAATAATAATAATAATAATAATCAGTTATTTTTTTCCATACTGGATACACGTAAAACAGATTTTTGCAATATACTCTTATCAAAATGCATAATTTATGATATTGCTAGTCACCATTTCATAAGATTAATAGATTATACGAGTTTCTCTCTCTTATGTAGCAAATTTTCTAAGAGAATTAATGAATAATACAAAGTAAATCAATTTAGAAAGTAACGACCAGTATGTGAATCTATTACACATTGCAGGAAGGTGCAGTTTACTTTGTATACTTTTGTAACTTGCATGGCGGACTGTGGACAATCTTAAAGCGCCAGCCTTTTTGTCCGTTGATTTACATATCTTGTCACTTAGCTCTTCAACTTCTTTAACTTCGTTCGTTCCATATACGTTGCATTCCAGAAAAAAGCAAATCCTTAGTTTAACTGCTTTATATGAAGGTTACGGCTGAGACGATTATTGTTATTCTAAACTAACAGAAACACACACAACAAACACAAACACAAACCAAGACAAACAATGGATTTTCCCTTTTCATGGAATAGCAATCATTTTGCTGAACGTGGAGCTATGTCACGTTCATCGAAAGTATTTAGGCTTTGTTTTCTGGTCTCAGAAATAGATACAGATAGATAAATTCTCGCTTCTACGGTTATTTCCCTGTTATATTATAAAAATGGAAAGAGTTGAGATATTTATTTTATCCACCAGAGATTTACGGTTTCATATATATATATATATATATATATATATATATATATATATATATATGTGTGTGTGTGTTTGTGTGTGTGTGTTGTGTGTGTGTGTGTATGTTTGTTTGTGTGGTGTATATATATATATATACGAATATAAGTATATATATATATATATATATATATTATATATATATATGTGTGTGTGTGTGTGTGTGTGTGTGTGTGTGTGTGTGTGTGTGTGTGTGTGTGTATGTGTCTGTGTGTGTATATATACATATATATACGAATATATATATATATATATATATATATATATATATATATATATTATCTATATATATATACATCAGCACGAAATCCTCGAATAAGTGAGGACCATTTCGTAACCGGGTCATTATTGTTTTCGGCAGCTACTACTTACGAATTCCCGAGGTGCCTCTCGAGAAAGAACAGAGAATGGTCCACGTAGGCGGTGTCCGAAAGTAGTATAGGTGGTGTCCTCGTCTCTTGATCTGCTGCAGAAGCAACGACAAACCCAATTTGCGCATCGCGCAAGATATTATTACTATCTGGTTCGATCCTGGTGGCGCGAATGAAAAGGTCGTCACAGTGCGTGTTTTTTGTTTGTTTGTTTGTTTGCTTAATTTTTGTATGTGTGTTTGCTTGCTTGTTTACCTGCTTAATTTTTGCATGTGTTTGTGCCTGATTGTTTGTGTATGTTTGTATCGTATATTTTTTTGCTTGTTTATTTGTTGTATGCGTGTTTTTTTTGTTTTTTTTGCATGGTGGATTGTGTAGGTTTGTCTTTGTTCGCTCATTTTTGTTTATTTGTCCCGTTATATTTGTCTGTTTGTTTACATTTTTTGTTGGTTTGTGTATGTATGTTTATGTTTGCTTGTTTGTTTGTTTGTGAATGTTGTATGTATGTATGTATGTGCATTTGTTTGTTTACTTATTTGCGTGCGTGTGCATTGTTCTCCTTGTATGCAAGCTGGTTTCCAAACGCCTCTACTTGAAGGAAAAAAAGTCCATCAACCCACTTAATTCAATTTCATGAAAGCCCGCTGACTCCTGGTCATTCATTCATTCAAACATTTCTTATGCTTTCGTGAAAATCAAATGCAGTAGAAAACTGCTTTTCAGGTTATGAGTTTAAAAACCCCTTTTTTCAACCTGATTTGCGTTTTAAAGTTTTACCCCCATACCCAGCCCAGCCCCCGTCTCCCCACCCCCCACCCCCCACCCCACAAACCCCCAAACATCAGATGAATTTAAAACTACTAATTTTTCAGGTTCATTTTTTGGTTTCACTGCCATGTATACAAATGTCGTGTGTATGCATTTAGTCATTTTTCTCAGTCATATACATAATATTTATATATATATATATATATATATATATATATATAGATATATATATATATATATATATATATATATATATATATATATATATATATATATATATATTATATACATATACATATATATATATACTATATATAAAATTAATTGTCTTACTAAAATCTTCAGTAAAAACATAAAATAAAATGAACAGCACATACAAACTAAAACATTAAACACAAAATTAAAAAAAAATCTAAAACAAATGAAAAACATGCATTTTTATTTTTATTTTTATGTTTTGCGTTTGTTTTACCTTTTTCCTAATTTTGTGTTTCATTTTTTAGTCTGTATGTGCTGTTCGTTCTATTTTATGTTTTTACTGATTACACACACACACACACACACACACACACACACACACACACATATATATATATATATATATATATATATATATATATATATATATA
Source organism: Macrobrachium nipponense (assembly GCF_015104395.2). Lineage (NCBI taxonomy): Eukaryota > Metazoa > Arthropoda > Malacostraca > Decapoda > Palaemonidae > Macrobrachium > Macrobrachium nipponense. The sequence goes on from NC_087207.1 coordinate 54,745,835, forward strand.
TATATATATATATATATATATCAAGAGCCAGCAGGAAAAATGAAAAACAGCAGTACCTAGCGCTTTCGTGTATTCTTGACACACCTCATCAGGGTACAATATATAAAAGAATGAAAAATAGCTTCGAAATATCAAAGGTAAACATAAAAACAAAAAAGTAAAATACAGAACAATCAAACAGCCTAGTCAAGAAGCAAATGGTCCACAGCCTCGAATTACACTTAAAGGACAACAACAAATGGAAATGGAACTACTAAGCAGTCAATTACATAGTTACGAAGTTGTCAACAATACATTTCGTAAGCCAGTTATCTAGTTTATGTTGTCCGCTTGTTAATATTACTAGATTCTATAATATTTCTTTTAATAATGTCTCTACAAAATAAAATTTCCTTTGAATTGTTCCAATTAATTGCGTGATTAAAATTATTCATATGTAAAAAGAGAGCACTCGATGTACTTCCTACACGTACACAATATTTATGTTGATTTAATCTTGATGCCAGTAGTTTGCCACTTTGACCAATATATTTTTTATCACAATCTCTGCATGGAATTTCGTAAATGCAACCCGTTTGTAAATTTGGAGAGTTCCTTATTAAAATTGTTCTTACAGACTTAGTGTTACTAAAAACAACGTTAACATTAAAAACTTTAAACATTTTTGGCAAAGAAAGAAACCTGTTGTCAAAAGGTAAAACAAACAAATTACTAGGGTCGAAAGCCTGTACATGGTCCACTGCATAAAATGTTTTCTTAGCCTTTCTTAAAGCAACATCAACTAAAAATGCCGGATACTTCAGTTTAAAAGCAATATCATAAATCTTGGTAATCTCGTCTTCTAAAAATTCAGGACAACAAATTCTTAAAGCTCTTAAAAACATGGAAGAGAATACAGAGAGTTTAACTTTCAAATGGTGATTGGAATAAAAGTGAATGTAAGAACATACATTTGTAGGTTTCCTAAAAACCGTAAATTTGAATCTGTTACCCTGTCTATGCACACTTACATCTTAAAATGGCAAAACTGAATCTATTTCCTCCTCAAGTGTGAACTTTATAGAGGGAACCAGCGCATTTAATCTAATTAAAAATCTGTTCACATCCTCACACAAAGGCCATACACAAAATATGTCATCGACATACCTAAACCAAAGAACATTCGCAGGTAAAATATTTGATAGAAGTTTCTTTTCAAAAAACTCCATGTAAATGTTACTTAAAAGGGGCGATATATTGTACCCTGATGAGGTGTGTCAAGAATACACGAAAGCGCTAGGTACTGCTGTTTTTCATTTTTCCTGCTGGCTCTTGATATACAATCTTCACGTGTTACTTGTGATCGTTAATAATATATATAATATATATATATATAATATTATATATATCTTATATAGATATATATATATAAATAATTATATATATATATATATATACATAGATATAGATATATATATATATATTATATTAATATACTATAGTATATATATGTATATAGTATATATATATATATATAAATCTATATATATAATAATCTAAGTTATTTACATTATATATATATAGATATGATTAATATATCTATAGATATATATATATATATAATATGTGTTTGTGTGTGTGTATGTATTTCTTGTAGGCAATCGTCTTTGACTTTTCAACAATTCTTCAAAGTTCTGGATCAGTAAACAGCTTCTTGGTGTGTTTTCCATTTATTGCTAACGGTCTGTTTCGCCTCATCTCAGGTTTTTTCAAGCAAGAATTAATACAATAAGGTGTCCTCCATACTATTTATACCGGCAGGATTCGATCAGGGGTGGCGGGGTTGCCATGTTTCTGAGTTAAAATGTTACGTTTGCAATTTACAATGGGGTGATTAGTTGTTTACATAATTATTTACGTAATATATTATTACATGGTAAGACTTTGTTACAGTACTTGTTCTACATTCTATTTTTACATCTTATATCCCTAATAAAATTATTGATTTCTTTCGTGTGTAGTGTTTTGGCGTCGCCCCACTCACCTTCTGTTTGCGTATTTGAACTTGGTTTGGTTTTGGTTATAAAAACTACTTCTGGTATTGTTATATCGATATAAATTACATCTGTATTTCATTTTAGTATTGTTTATCGAGTCTTGTAACGATGGTTGCTGTGTCGTGTTTGTCTGTGTAGTGTTGGAAGATTGTAAAATGGCCCCGATATGAATTGCATCTGTGTTTTATCTTAGTGTTGTTTATCGAGTCTTGTAACGATGGTTTCTTTGCCGCGTTTGTCTGTATTGTAAGATGGCTCCTCCTGTGATTCTGAGGGCAAGTGATCTTCGTCTGAGAGTCGCATATGCTCTGCCATTGTAGTTTTCTCTGGAAGGACTACATTCCTCCTGGGGTAATCATCCCCTTAGGTGTGGGTGCGCATGCGCTGTTTTCCATTACAAGAGATGCAAGTTGGTTGGGTCTGCATTACACCTGTATGTGTATGTCGATATAGAGGGCTTGTGGCTTGACAATCATCTTAATATTATTCTTACGATATTGCTGTTCTTGTTATGTTCGTTGTTAAAGTTAGTTTGCTAATATTTTATTATCTGTTGTCTTGTCTTCTCGTCGGGTTGATCTACGGCGTTGTCTTGCTTGCACTACATGTAGTACTGATCCAGAACTCTGAAAAATTATGGAAAACAGTAGTAAGGAAATATAGAAAATTCTGCACCAGATAAATCAATGCCACAAAGGCGATTGCCCATAACAAAAATTGTGAAATGAATAACTGAAAACGTCAAATATTCCAATACTCATATGGATATTTTATTAGGGAAACCGAAATAATTTCAGATATTATTACAACCTATGTGATAAAGGCTAAAAGTTTTAAGAATAGTGTAAAAACCTTCATTCTTGACCATTTTTTAGAGTAGTAATGTTCAAGCTTTATAAACGAATTATTATTATTATTATTAGGTAAAAGAAAAATCGTTCGTTATCTACATACATAAGATTTAGTCTTACATGCCCAAGCTTTTATTTATAAACGTAAACTAACCTTCAGTATTTTTTATTTAGTGTTATTTACTTCGAAAACATATTTCATTTGTGTGAATGTCACTTCACATTCCCTTGCATAACAAAGAATTAAATAAGTATGAACTTCCGTAATCTCTGCTAGTGAGAATTCTATAAAGTAATGTCAGATTAAAACTGGTGACGACGACCTTCGTCTCCTGGGTTATCTCTCTCTCTCTCTCTCTCTCTCTCTCTCTCTCTCTCTCTCTCTCCTCTCTATATATATATATATATATATATATATATATATATATTATATATATATATATATGTGTGTGTGTGTGTGTGTGTGTAGATAATTTAATATGTAATATGATATATTATATATATATATATATAGATATATATCTACTATATAGATTATATATAACATATATGTAATATATATATATATATATTATATATATTCTATATATAGATATATATAATATATATATATATATATATATATCTATATATATATATATATATATATATATATATATATTATAACATATATATATATAATTATTAATATATATATTATCCCCATATGTATGTAGTATATACAATTTATATATTATATATAGTATATATATAAATATATATATATATATATTATATATATTATATAATATAATAATATTATATATTATATATATATATATATCTTCCCCTCTGTGTCATCTCCACGTCTGCCTTGGCATTATAATCGTCCATTCCCTCTGTGTCATCTCCATTATAAGTCCAAACAGTCATTATCTCCCAAAAGTGGTTGTCGCCCCCTTCATCATCAGTAATCCTATAGAGGAATGGGGTACTTATCGGCCCTTCTGTTGCATGCCAGATGCCCTCATGAATGCGAGGGAGTTGCAACATCGTGCCGAAACCGTGACGTCACGGCACGGCAGAGGACGGCGCTGGCTTCCAGCAAGGCGGACTGCTGCTGCCTCCTCCTCCTCCTCCTCTCTTCTAGCACCTACGTTTCTGTTTCTGGATGTCGGCTGTATTCCCAATGACGTTACAAAACTCCTGCCGCTGCTGTAGTCGTGCAACCGCTTAATTAATCACCCTTTCTCCCTGCCAGTCATCCGCTTTCCATCAGGCGACGTCGTCTTCGGTCTTCTACTTTTAGATTTCTTTAAAATTGAAGCTGTTGGGATGGCTATTTGTCTGTCCGTCCGCACGTTATCTGTCCGCCCTCATATCTTAAAAACTGCTGAGGCTAGATGGCTGCAAATTGATATGTTGATCATGCGCCCTCCAGTCATCAAACATACTAAATGGCAGCCCTATAACCTCAGCAATTTATTCAAGCTTAAGTTAACCGTGATTGTGTGAGTTTGCTTCTGGCAAACTCACTCATGGCCGGCTAAGAGTTTCATGGGCCCCAGGTGGCCTTGATTACACGCTGTACAGGAAACTCGATTTCGCCGAAGAAACTTCGGCGCATTTTTTTTTAACTTGTTCTTATTTGTTCCAGGCAAAAGTGGTCACCACCGAGGTGTTCTGAAGACTTCCCGTTCTCGGAGAGAGGGGGAAGGAGTAGTCCCCATTTAATGCTTCTTTTTTTTTTAGGAGATCCTTGTGCTAGCCAGTCATCAGTTATTATTAATGAGAGTTTCTGTCGAATGCATATCTGTCACAGGTCTCGGAAATAGTTGTGTCTCGTCTCTTTCACTGGACAAAAATATCTTCAAGGGTCAATTCTGAGCGGGTCTTCCTGGAATGTGGTTTCTCTTCGATTTAAAGGAAGGTCTTTGGGAATGACACAGCATTAGCGATTGCATCATCTACTACTATCATTAATACTATTACCGTCAGTTCTCCTTTAGTGCAACATTGTTCATAGTTCTACCTATTGTCCTCTTTTGTTATGTAAAATTCGTCATGCTGATGTTGCCCATACAAAGCAGAGTAATTGTCTGTTGGCCATGACTATTATTTGAAACGAGCTTAGTTCACGTTCATTGTATTGGAGAGAGAGAGAGAGAGAGAGAGAGAGAGAGAGAGAGAGAAAGAGAGAGAGAGAGAGAGAGAGCGCAATGAATGACAAGAAGAGCTCCATACTGATTGACTGATTGACATTTTCTACATCCTGGCGTTACAACGTAGGGACAAATGATAAATGGAAGCTGGTGGAGTGAGGCAATCTGATTCGATTGGTTTATCTATCGACAGGTCCACAGCAGGCCTGGTATTTCTAATCTAATACCACAGCAGCATAAGGCTAGCTTAACCCTAACCAACTTTCTCCTGCGTCGTTCGCTCTATGGAAATAAGTCATCTTAAATTAAAATGTTTTCTAACTATTTCTCTCAGCCTGCTTCCAGACCCTGGAATTCTCTTCGGACTTGTGACTTTCCAGACTCGTGAAATTTCTATATTTTGGCATTCCAGTCCTTTTCCCTTACATTTCTTCGGAATGGTCTAACCAAGTTGAACAATGTCCACTGTCCAGGAAACTTTTAATCTCGAAAAATCGAGGTGACGTGTCCAAATCCTGGAAAATATGATTCTGGAAATACGGAAATACCTCTTGGCATTCCAGCCTCATTAATTCACGTGTATATACCAAAGCTTCACTTCTTGCGTTGCTGGAAGCGAGTGAATAATCCTGGACAAAATAACCCCCTTTGTTATTCGCGGCTAAGTCATTCAACAAAGGATCTTCTTGAGTTATACGAGGTTAGCCAAGAAGCGTTCGAGGAAATGGAGCAGAAACAATAAATGTTTTGTGAATAGTTGTGCTGCTCCATATATATATAAATTTTTATCACATCACCGTGATTCATATACATTTATTACGTCACTGAAGTCCTGATTTCTCCTCTGTGCGCGGGTTAGAATCCACGAGAGGACGAAATTGTTATTAACTAAAAAAAATCCCCATTCGGTTAAAATATATGAAAATATATCAATTCCGAAGTAGAGCAAACTGGATATTAAAGGACATTTGTAGCTTTTATATATGTGTATATATATACACACTATATAAGC
>NC_087207.1:54756874-54763067 GCF_015104395.2 Macrobrachium nipponense
AAAATCCAGCTGATTGAGCGATAAAATTGCTCTGACAGGTCGTGGAACTGGCCTTAAAGAAAGTAAGTGAACCTGCAGTATCAAACTTATGCTATAAAAAACTGTTCAAGGGAATAATGATACTAATGTTGCCTGAATTACTATAATTAAAACATAAAGTTTTCATAAAGAACATTGATTATTTGAGAGGACTTGAATTATCAGAAATATGTTTTGTAAAGACGGTTTGTTGATAATAATGATAAATGAATCATTAGAAGCGTCATGTAGCATATTTTTATAAAGAATTTTGATATTTTTAGAGAACTTGAATTATAAAATTACGTAATAAAGAGGTTTATTAGAGAAAATTGGTCATTTAAGTTAAGTTCAGTTATCAGAATAACGTTAGATGGAGATTTTCTCGAAAATAATAATAATAATAATAATGATAATAATAATAATAATAATAATAATAATAATAATAATAATAATCATATAATCATAATAGTAATAATAATAATAAAACCTGAATCTGTCAGCATTGTTATAGAGAGCTTGTCCTGGAATAATAATACAATGTAATAATAATCATAATAATAATAATAATAATAATAATAATAATAATAAAAAATAAAAATAACAGTCAGATCGAATTTAGCATCACTGGTTCACACCAGATAATTCCCAAACACTTGTTTTGCCTTTTAGGTGAAACCTCCCACCACTTCCAGTACCTGGATCATCCTCTCGCCACCCAGTGCGTATCTATGGATGTATATCCGGATGCACTCGTCACCCAGGTCACGATGGATGACCCTGTAACCAAGTTTTTGTACGAGAATTTGACTAGTTATAGGTTTGGTGTATAAATAGAACATTTTGTTTTCCTTGCATTATTAGAATTATATATATATATATATATATATATATATATATATATATATATATATAAATTGTAATCATCTAAAAAATAAAATATTTGATTTACAGACCAAACCTATAACTAGTAAATTTCTCGTACAAAAACTTGGTTGCAGGGTCATCCATCGCGACATGTATGACGAGTACATCCAGATACATCCAAAGATTACGCCACTGGGTGACGAAAGGGATGTATCCAGATACTGGAAGTGGTGCGAGGTTTCACCTAAAAAGGCAAAACAAGTGTTTGGGAATTATCTGGTGTGAACCAGTGACGCTAAATTCGATCTGATTTGTTATTATTATCATTACACAAGCGTTACGCTGCTGAAGTAGCCATTACTTTTAATAACGTACGCTTGAGAGAGGGTTCTGCTTCTAAGTATTATTTATTATTATTATTTTATTATTATTATTATTATTATTTTTTTTTTTTTTTTATTTTTTTTTTTTTTTTTTTTTTTTTTTTTTTGCTCTATCACAGTCCTCCAATTCGAATGGGTGGTATTTATAGTGTGGGGTTCCGGGTTGCATCCTGCTCCTTAGGAGTCCATCACTTTTCTTACTATGTGTGCCGTTTCTAGGATCACACTCTTCTGCATGAGACCTGGAGCTACTTCAGCCTCTAGTTTTTCTAGATTCCTTTTCAGGGATCTTGATCGTGCCTAGTGCTCCTATGATTATGGGTACGATTTCCACTGGCATATCCCATATCCTTCTTATTTCTATTTTCAGATCTTGATACTTATCCATTTTTTCCCTCTCTTTCTCTTCAACTCTGGTGTCCCATGGTATTGCGACATCAATGAGTGATACTTTCTTCTTGACTTTGTCAATCAACGTCACGTCTGGCCTATTTGCACGTATCACCCTATCCGTTCTGATACCATAGTCCCAGAGGATCTTTGCCTGATCGTTTTCTATCACTCCCTCAGGTTGGTGCTCGTACCACTTATTACTGCAACGGTAGCTGATGTTTCTTGCACAGGCTCCAGTGGAGGGCTTTTGCCACTGAATCATGCCTCTTTTTGTACTGGTTCTGTGCAAGTGCCGGGCATTCACTTGCTATGTGGTTTATGGTTTCATTTTTCGTATTGCACTTCCTACATATGGGAGAGATGTTATTTCCGTCTATCGTACTTTGAACATATCTTGTTCTTAGGGCCTGATCTTGTGCCGCTGTTATCATTCCTTCAGTTTCCTTCTTTAGCTCTCCCCTCTGTAGCCATTGCCAATTGTCATCGCTGGCTAGTTCTTTAGTCTGTTCTCATGTATTGTCCGTGCATTGGTTTGTTGTGCCAGTCCTCTGTTCTTTCTGTCTTTCTCCTGTCTCTGTATATTTCTGGGTCTTCGTCTACTTTTATTAGTCCTTCTTCCCATGCACTCTTTAGCCCACTCGTCTTCACTGGTTTTCAGATATTGCCCCAGTGCTCTGTTTTCAATGTTGACGCAGTCCTCTATACTTAGTAGTCCTCTCCCTCCTTCCTTTCGTGTTATGTATAGTCTGTCCGTATTTGCTCTTGGGTGTAGTGCGTGTATTGTCATTTGTCCTGGTTTTCTGATCTATGCTGCGGAGTTCTGCCTTCGTCCATTCCACTATTCCTGCGCTGTATCTGATTACTGGCACTGCCCATGTGTTTATGGCTTTTATCATATTTCCGGCGTTGAGTTTTGACTTGAGTATCGCCTTGAGTCTCAGCATATATTCTTTCCTGATCGTGTCCTTCATCTCTTGGGTGTTTTATATCTCCTCCTTCCATTATTCCCAGGTATTTGTATCCTGTCTCATCTAGTGTTGATGTTGCTCCCATCTGGTAGCTTTATCCCTTCAGTTCTCGTTACTTTGCCCTTTTTGTATGTTGACTAAGGCGCATTTTTTCTATTCCAAACTCCATTCTGATGTCCCCAGATACAATCCTTACAGTCTGGATTAGGGTATCTATTTCCTTGATGCTCTTTACCATACAGCTTGATGTCGTCCATGAACATCAGATGGTTGATTTTGCCTCTATTTCTTGAGTTGGTACCCGGCATCCATCTTCTGTAGTACTTTTGTCATGGGAATTATTATTATTATTATTATTATTATTATTATCATTATATGTGTGTGTATGTACAGAAAAAGGAAGCATAAGAGTAAAACAGACCAGAACAAAGCAATTAACAGAACAGGTTCCGTAACATAAGATTCTGTAGTCAGTATAACAATGTCCCCAGCAGCTCTCAGCACGAAACCTTATGCAAATATCTTGATGAATAATCAGTGTTTATCTGGGCAAAAGGCCAATGCGGTATTTTCAGCCTAGAATCACCCCCCTCCCCCACTCCACCCCCTATCCAAAATGTGTCGTAGTGTGGTGTGTCTGTAATTCGGTATTGTGACAGACAAGTATCTCTATTGTGAGATAGAGTTACATAGAAGCCGCTGGTCTTGTTCATTGGAGAATACGCTTAGTCCCTTTTGGCTAAGAGCATGAGATTTCGTCATCAGAACTGAATGTATTGTTGATGAGCGAACGCAATTTGCATGAAGCTAGCTAGACCCTTAGAAACAGAACACAGAATGGCGTAGAGATTCCCGCGTTTCGAGAAGCGAGTTAGTATGGGGAATCCGGCGTCCGTCGGATGCCCTGGCCTGAGGAAGACTTGAATATAATGCCTCTCAGAAATTCAAATTTTGGGGGAACTCTGAAAGCGATTTCGTCACCGGGACGTAATTTGAATATACCTTTGTTGCACCCCGACGCCATTTGATTTTGCAGTCGCCAGGACACGATTAGATTATTCCCCCCTCCCCCGCGCCCCCTTGGCTTGTTTTTGCTTCGCTACATCCATTTTTACATACCAGGACAAAACGTGCATAGATAATGATCATCATCAGCTTCAGAAATGACCTGGCAGTTACGATGACAATGTGTAATGAGCACCAAGGACAAACTTTATAGTCAGCGGTTGTGTCGTGTGGTATAACTCTTCAGTATCATCTCGATTCACTGCGCAACCCTACTTGTTTTTTTTTCGGTCTTTTGACTTGCATGCGATGTTTCCAGCTGACGGAATATTCCCTTTGAATGTGTTATATCTGTACTTCACTCGTCAAAGTGCGCTGGTTAGTCGTGGAGAGAGTAGCGATGCAATCATCGGACTGTTCAAATGTTCATTAGTATTCCGTATTTACCTTGCGTTCTCTACAGAACCAAGTAGAAATTCATTAATTTATTATTATTATTATTATTATTATTATTATTATTATTATTATTATTATTATTATTATTATTATTATTATTACTAAAAAGAATGGCTTTCCTATATAAGGGAGCTTCTTAGAAAGAGGGTCCGCTTCTGATATGTTATTATTATTATTATTGCACACATATTTATGGCATCAAGGTGTACTGTAGTAAGTGGATGAACAGGTTAGCCGATGTCTTATTGGCTGGTTGGGTATAACAAGCCAATCAGAAGCAAGCATACTTCTTTTTGCATCATGATCACTATTCAAAATAAGGGGGAAAAATTCTTTCTTATGGGGACAGCTTAAAACGCCTTACTGGACAAACACACACCATATTCTTTTAAATAAACCAAGTGTTGAGTTAGATCCGATAAACGCAGAGATATGTATCTGTTCGTGTCCGGCAATGATCCATTTTTTCTTTTTCCTTTACAGGACAACAACAGTTTGACTGTAAGTATTTATTCTCCCACCTGAGTCCAGAAAAAAATTTGGAAAAAAAAAGGAGGTTGCTCGCCGAGTGGTCTGCTTGTCTACTGTTCCGTAAGGAGCTTCTAACGCGAAACAATATTTGTTAAAAGAAAAAAATAGTAGCAGTATTATTGTATGAATTAACAGGCCGGTACTAACTTCGCCAGCAAAAGAGTGATTGTTGTTCAGTGTAACGTGAGTTAGAAATAGCATTAACATTGCATATTATTAACACGGGATAAAAGGCCGCTGATGATTGTAGTGTTATTTTGTGGTATACGTTGATGTTAGAAAACTTTTGTTTTAGCTACAATAAAGTTTTATATCCTATAGCAAAATCTTGTCTTTGTTTTTTTTTTTTCTCCCACTATAAAGAGCTTACTTCAGAAGGGCGTTGTTCAATAAGGTGATTCATGAAGTTACATATGTAAACATCCATCGCCTCATATTCACTCACTCCGTCTTTTGGCTTCAAAGGCCTTATTCTGACCCACTGCCGCTCGCAGCAAAATCCTGAGGTTTATCGCAAGCTTAAGTAACTATTTCTATTTCTTTCAGTGCTTAACCTTCTTCACTAACACGATCAAAGAAAGTATGAGAATAGTTATTTCATGACGTTACTCTTCATACTGATTCGTCTAGAATATTTAATAAGAAAATTAATCGTAAGCAGTTAGACACAAGAATTTTTTTTCCGAAAGGAAAATACTGTAACTACTTTATCGAGATCGACCTACCTTCCATTCAATTTCATCAGCGATAAGACTTTTCACTTATAGACAGCATATCCTTCAGTAAGGATATTTCAAGATCCTCGACGCCTGATTACAAGTAGTTCGAGGATATCTCAGTTCTTAAAAAATTGGATCCTGAAAATTTCATTTTTTGGGGGTGTTATAATAACTATTTTAATAATGTGGTAAACCCCGACAGTCACGCATCATTTTACCGTTTCCTGTAAAAACTACCTGATTATTAATAGCCAGAGCCTTTTATCTTATTTCTCTATATACGGCTCTGTTAATAGCCACTGAAGTTTTCTTTCGATGAACATCCTAGACTGCTAGGTCTAGCTTCCCAGACCTTACATTGTGGAAAGTAATATGAATATTTTCCCCATTACTGTATAATTACTGACTTTCTCTTAAACGCACACTAATGTTCCATGAAATGTTGGATTAAGATAAGAAAATGCAGCATTTTTTTCGAATAAACGATTACCCATTAACATAAGCAAACAGCGAACGCGGATAGGCAAGTGAAACGTAACTCCAGGTTGCCTTTGTGCGTCAACGAACTGTCTGTTTACGTTTTCATCTGTGTAGTCCAATAGAAATATTACCCGTAGTATTCTTTACCTTGTCGATAGTAAAAAATGCACAGTGTAGCCACACCCACCCACCACACAGTCTGTCAGTGTTGTAAAAGTGTCAGCTGAGGAAGGTTGTCTTAGAATCGGAAAAAAAAATTGCCACCTGCCTTCAAAGAAAGACTAGTTTTCAATTGTGCCTTGAACCCATCAAAAACTGCAGATACTACGAAAGAAGAGTAACGAATGTAAGGTGAGTCCTTGAGTAGAAATAT
>NC_087207.1:54763567-54799520 GCF_015104395.2 Macrobrachium nipponense
TGTTACTATTTTTTACCTACCAGCTGGGATCTTAGAACTGCGGCTGTTGGCGTCAGTTGAATGTTAAGTATTTTGGTTTTCCTCAGTTTCATGAGTTATTTGTAAAAAGCGTCGAGGTATTTCACACAGGTTAGGGTATAAGTAAAATTTAACCAGTACACAGTATGCAGCTTGAATTGGTGGCTTCACTCAACAGCGTTTCTAGCATAATTGTTAATACTCGAACTTGTATTGAAGTTAAGAACAAATTTACTATATGGAGATCTGAAATATAGGTTGAAAAAAAGTCTTTTGGACTATCAGTAACTTTTCTTTTATTGTACGAGGGTTTTTAAAGTTTTATCTAGTGAAATTGAGGCAGGTTTGAAGTAGGAATTCAAGGAAATGATGTTGGTAATGCTTAAATTGATTTAATTTGAAACTGAAGTGAAACTGGAAAAAGTTTTAACTGTACTGTATTCTTGTGTTTATTACTACTTGGGTATCACTGAAATTTAGTTTTCAGAATGCAAAATATGACCATTTGTTAATGGAATAAGCAACTCCTGTAATTTCTTTTCAGTGATTTCTATTATGAGTTAAAGGTATTCTGAATACTTTATATACCTTACATAGCATACGTTCGGCTGAATATGTTAGGGCCATTTTTGAGAGGCAGCCGGATTCAACGAGACAGGAAGTAATTTAAAGGCTCTAGGAACCCAAGGCTAGTGAGCATGCAACCTCCCCAAAAGTCGACTTATCTTATGGCCGGTGCGTTATGCCATATGGATGTTGGTTGAGTTTTATTCAAAATTTACTACTAGTAGGTAGCATATAGGCAAATCATCAGAAATTAGGCCCTTAGAGTGTGGAGGTCTTTAGGCAGTGGTCCTTTTGCCTTCCCACTCCTTCCCATAATTCCCTGCAGTAAGATGCTATTTAGTTTTCGACTGATTTTGTTACAGAATAATAACTACACACGCCAGTTGTGGATCAAATATTATACACGTATTTTTGCAATTTATTGCATACATTTGGACCACCCCTGGCTTGTCCTTTATTATGGTGTGTGTGACCAAAGGAACATTTTACATGGAGCCTTCATAAAACTTCTGTACCATATTGAGCTTGTGGAACCTTATGGTTTTGCTTTTTTGTTTCTACTTTTTTAATCTAAATGTTTTATACATGAGGGGAGTCGTAAAATCAGTAATAAATTATTGACAAAACACTTTCTATGAAAGTCTTAAATACACTGTCAGGGTTCTAAATGTTCATGAAAGGTATAGGTATCAGTTTGATAAGATTTAGTTTTTTTATACAACTTACTGTACCCTTTAAGAAATAATGACCAGCATTTAACTTGCCACAAGCTCGCTACAATTATCTGTATCAAATGATAAGGACGTTTTATTAATTAAATATTTTTTGTAATACCTGTTAAAGATCCTTGTCAGTTCTTACCTAATCTTTCCTCATCATTCTAGGTATACAAATGATGTTCCTGGGAAGCTTAAGGATAGTTTCCTCCACAGCTAATCAAATCTAGAAGAGGAAAGCTTCAACCATTTGGAGTTGAATGTGTTGGACACAGGTTTCCCTGGTACCACCTTCTTGAGGGACTTCGAAAAAATTATATGGTCAACAGTGTTTACTGAGGGGGATGGGGGGAGGACTCGCCCTCTCTTAGCAAGAGTTCCACCAATAAGCTCTTGAATTCTTTCAGTGGGAGGAGTCATTACGGTATGGTTGAAGAAACACACACACACACACACGGAGCAAAAAAAAAAAAAAAAAAAAAAAAAAAAAAAAAAAAGGAGATCTGAGCAGGTTATATCGCTGTAACTAAGATTACTGTCTCACTTTTAATATAAGTTTGTTTATTAAGATTCCATTTAATTTTCGTCTAAGACGTTATCTTACCACCGTGTCTGTTATTATATATCGGTCATATTCATTAAGCAATACTTAAATTTGATAAAAATTTTAGTTATATTTGGTATTGGAGAGAATCACGAACATCATAACAAGATATTTTAACCTTATCACGTAAGCGACGAGTTTATAGTATCGGTTGCAGTGCGTTTCCTACCAATAATATAATACGAAGCTATAAAGAGAAGAGCAGCAGCACATCATTGAACATACCCAAAAAATCAGTGAACGTGTTGAAATGTCCGACACCTTAGCTCCTCTCTCTCTCTCATATTAGCTAATTTAAAGTGACCAAATGTCATCTAGAAATACCACTGCGCTAAGTATGCAGTTTTGATGTCATCAACACCCTCCAAATCTTGACTAAACTAATATATGTATATATATTTTTTCGGGGGCGGGGGGAGGGGGGAGTGGTGTCGGGGATTGAGTTCTTGTTAAGCCGTCTTACAGGTTTTGGAATTCTAAAAATGTAATTCAAACTGACGAGCTTCTTGCTTTTGCTGTACCGATGTCCTCATTCTGGCTTTAACTACAACTGAAATTGGGTGGGGGATTAGGGGTAAGGTGGGCCTGTTGCGACCCCGATGAGTGGACGAAATACTAGATATGCTCGTGGATAGTGTATGGCTAACGAAAAGCTCCACTTGAAATATTTTCTTGGTTTATCTTTAATGACTGTGTGTTTTTAGTGTTTATCCTAATATTATTATAGTACTGTAGATTTTCTGAATAAAACAACATTTACAGAAGAAGGATTGGGTTAAACTCACTCTCCTTGTAAATACATGGTTATTGACAAAATTATCATCTTTTGATTATAATATTACCCTTTTTTATAATTATTATAGTCTGTTTATTAATAATTATAGAAACTCAACCTTATATTACTCGGTCTTCAGTTTATGTATTCTGCCGTGACTTCTGCGAGTAAAAGACCTTTCGTCACTGCATACGACGCGAGACCAAAATTAAACCATATCCTCCCCACAAACTGTTGAACAAAGGCAAGCCTATCAGCACGATGCCGTTCGGCGAGAAATTCCTTCCTGGCAGGAATTCTATGAGGTTTTCCTTTTCCATTTATTTTTACTGTTGTAGGGAGACGTCAAGACGCTGTGCAACAGCACGTATTGAAAGCCCACTCTGTAGAGCGACGATCTGCGCCCGGAGAACTATATGTTGCTGTTCATTTGGAGACAATAACGAATACTACTAGCAGAGGACAGATAACCTATCAAAATTTATACAACACCTCAGTCTAGCCTTGATTGCGTTACAAACTTGTTAGCGTGTAATAGGGGTGCTGTAGCAGTGATATCGTTATCACTGAACAAAGTGATATATTAAATCACACGATTAGTGGGAATGATTGACTGGTTGGCTGTTACTGGCATTGCAAACATCTCAGGTCATTACTGTCATTGATAACGTTTACAATTCTGTATGTCTTCATAATGAAAAATTGTTAATTGTCTGTTCCTCTCTTAACGTGAATTCCACTAATCCGCTTTCGAGCTGTTTTAGTGTATAAGAGGTTGGAGGATGCAAACTTGTAATAAGTATTAATCGTCATAGATGAATAAACATTATCTTAATGCCGGGGTTGTTACTTAGCATTACATTTCCCCAAAACGATATATCATTATTTTCCCTGTTTACAGTTTCCTCGTTGGACGAGTGGGTTTTCGCGCTACTTGGCTGCCAATTCGGTGGTCCGAAGTTCGAATCCCGGCTCGGCCAACGCGGAATCAGAGGAATTTATTTCTGGTGATAGAAATTCATTTCTCGATATAGTGTGGTTCGGATCTCACAATAAACTGTAGGTCCCGTTGCTAGATGGCCAATTGGTTCCTAGAAACCAAGAAAAAATATCTAATCCTTCGGGCCAGCCCTAGGAGAGTTGTTAATAAGCTCAGTGGTCTGGTAAAACTAAGATATCTTTTTTTTTTTTTTTCTTTTCCTGTTACGGAAAGCAACGGGTAAATTGTAAAAAAAAAAATTAGATTGTTTTCCTTCAGATAATACCAAGGAAACACTTACGAAGTGGCCAGGAGTGGCTTGTAACCGTAAACGTGTGGGCCTGGATTTCCTTACATGGTATATGTGATATCACCAAGACTGAAGGTTTTCATCAGTGAAAAAATACGTTAAAATTCTTTAGGATTTCTTCCTCCCTTCACTTCACCAGCGGAATTATCCCTTTCCACTTAGTCCCGTCATTTTCATTCATGACAGCTGCCCCATCCATTCGGCCAGAATAGTCGCCAGGAATGGTTTCAAGGTCGAGGAGGATTTGAATTGGTTGACTGGCCAAATATGGGTGCAGACATGAACCCCATAGATCCCGAGAAAGGTTAAGTCGATTAAAGATTAAACAATTAATTCACAGGTGCCCCGAGAGAAGCCGAAGTGCGTGGAAAAATCACTGAATTTCTAATCAATTTTCTCCCATGTATACATAAAATTTTTTTTATTTTTGTTCCCATTATTTTTATGCTTATTCCATATCGTATGAAGTAGCTACTGTCGCATATCTTTATGTAATATAAGCAGGTTAGGGGTAATTACGTCTGCTTTATGTCTATTACAATTAGAATCATAATTACCTGACCTGTTATCGAATTACAATTACAACTTCAATTACAAGATGGGGAACAATGTCAAATACAATCATTAGTATAATTTCACAATTTTAATATTTCAAAATTGTAATCACAGCTACAAATACATATATACAATTTATTATTCAATTACATTTCGCACAACCATTTCCTTAAAAAAATGCAGATAGTTGCAAAGTCTTTATAATTGAGTTTGGTGTCCTTTTACAGTCAATTTCTGCAACAATTGTAAGTTGTAACTTTTAATACCTTTAGTACAAATACAAAACAAACATATCTAAAATATTTTAGACCTGCAGAAATTATCGTTAACATCCTATGATTTGCCTAAGTAAATTGTTAGTAAGTTTATTGTGTTGAAAATTATTATGCTGATTATAAAAAAATAATACTGAAATACAAAACTCAAATATTGGAAAACATTTTCGCAAAACTTTGCACAAAAAAAGGAAATAAATGGAATAAAAATGGTTTTAGAATTGGTAGCTGGCTTGTTAAGATTCTCCCTTATAATATAAATAAATAAATTGGGTAGCGGCCTCAAAACATCTCTCAATTGCATTTGGTTAAGATGAGTTCTCGAAAAGTAAGAGGGCTGCTCTAGGAAAACAATTTCAAATGAAGTATTTATCATTTGAACTTTTCAGTTACAATTACAATTACCATTAAGTATAAATAAAAAACAAACGCAATTACAGTTAACTTCAAAACGTGTAATTAAAAACATTTCAGATAAATGACATTACTCCAAGCCTGAATAAAAGGTAATGTTTAATTGTAATTGGTAAAGCTCTCTTACTGTGGGTTTCACAGACAGTGCAGTCACGTTTTGGTCAATAACACTGTAATGAAGACTGGTATCAGTACGAGATTTTGCTATAATTTTTTCGCTGTAATCAAGGCTTTAACTCTAATGAATGTCCGGTAAAAATGCTCAATTTTTTATTTGTAACACAGAGCAACTAACCAGTTACCTATTCAAACAAATCTGTAGGCAATAGGCGGCTCTCTCTTTGCTAAAAACAAAAAAAAAAGTTGAAAAGTTGCGTGACAAACGGATTTCTGCTAGCCATGCCGACAGTTATGTTCCGGCCATCTCTTCTTCACCTTCGTAATACAAGCATATGGCTGATGCCCTGAGTCCAAATGAAGATTGCGAAGGAGGTACCACACCAAGTATAACTAGCTTTTACCATCAATCACAGTGTCCTATCGTTCTACTACCCCACCATACATGCAGATATCTCTCCACTCTAATCATTATAATCATTTACTCCTAACCCAAGTCAATGTCACTAAAGAAAGAAAAAAAAAATTTGACCTCAAGATAAAAATAGTAATAGCTACTACTACTACTGCTGCTGATGCTAAGAATAATAGTAAAAAAAAGGCTATATTCTGATATTATTAATAATTAATTAATATTTGTTCCCTTCCTTGTTTTCAACGTAGACCAAAAGTAATATATCCATGCCTAAGGTAAGGTAGTACGGTACGGAATTTTGCACATTTTTTCCGTAACTGAACAGTACCGTCCCGTACCTTTTGTAAAATTGGTCATTGCGTAATTCCGTACCGTACCGGCTAAATATCAACCGTACCGTACTGTACCGTAATGCCAGCACCGAGTGAATCGTTAGATATAAACAACTTGTAATTATTATTAGATTAGATAGATGGATAGATAAAAAAAATCGTACAAAATATACTTAAACTGAAGTAACATTCACAGAGATAGAGAGAGAGAGAGATAGAGAGAGCAAAAAGTGAGAGAGAGAGAGGGGGGGAAGGAGCAGAGGTGAGGGAAGGAAGCGGAAAGGGGGGTGGAGTGGGGATGGAGGGAGAGGTAGGCGAAGTTTTTTTTTTACATACTGTTGTGTTCATATCCATTTCTGGCTAATCGAGCCCTTTGCCTCTTCGTACAGGACAAGTGTCTATTCTTTATAATTTGTTTCATGATTCTCTTATAAATTACGGTACTGGTGTAGTACACTACAGCAAAATCTCGTACTTATACGAATCTTAGTTACAGAGAAATAGGTTAGAGAATTCGCGAACACTTTTACCGAGCTCATTTTACGAAGCAGTGCTCAACGAGTATTCAGTTCTCAATGTAATTATTAACAGGAACAATAATTACGTGAGCATATTATATTTAACAGTATAGTATCTGTATTTCATACCATGTTGATTATGATCCCTATTGGCTAATCCTACAATCAAGGAACGATGTAATGATATATGAAGCATGGTATTGTTTTACTCGACTCGAAACACAGTCTGAATCCCAACGGAGGTGAGGTCGTCAGCAGGATTTTTAAATAGTCAGACTTCATAACCACTCACATTGAACTAGAAGGGACAATTCTGGCGCTGCAAGGACGAATTGTCACTTTACGCGACAATGGCTTCTCGATACGAGCCATTGCAAGTGATGTTGGTGTGTCCCCCACCACGGTACAGTTGTGGATAAGAAGGTGGGAGGAGAGTGGGAACTTGAACGCGACTTTTTGCGTAAGTTGTTTATGCTGAATGATTGGTGGCATATGTTACATTGTTCATGGTTATTTAATCTTGCTTATTTAATATGAAAGTTCTTTCTTAAATGTATTTCGTCTCGCTTATTATAATTTTGGTTAGACTACAGATATCCACAGCCATTCCAACAGCACAGTAATAATATTCAGGTGCACCTTCATAATTCCACACCGTGGGTGGTTGGCCCTTGCCAACCTCAACCATGAACAAAGTTAGATAGTCGATTGAGTTGTCTCGGTAAAATTAAGCCTATAAGAGCATTTTATTTGTGCCCACCCCGTCACAGTCATTGTTTACTAAATTATGATCAATCCATCGAGTACAAAATTCGAAGAATCTAGAATTGATTCCGATGTTATATAAATTATAAGTTAAAACTTTAAGATAATATGTTCTCTTAGCTAGGCCAGGGAGTCCACGAAAACAAAACCACCCCAGCTGAGATGACACCATCATCAGGCGGCTCGAGAGCAACCCTTAACCAACGCCATGGTCATTCATGAAGACCTTGGATTAGAGTGTCATCGATGACGCAGACTCCACGCGGGATGCTGGGATTCATCACGAACTCCAGTGACGAAGGAGCTCCTGACGGAGCGACTAAGGCGGGAAGGCTTGATTTTGCCCGACGTCATGCTGATTAGGGTTTGGACTTTTGGGGCAGGGTCATCTTTACTGACGAGAAGTGCTTCTCGTCCACATCGCATGGGAAGCTGCATTGTTGGCGAACAAATAGAACTGTATGATAAGCAAAATCATTATTTGCATCAATTATCAATTGCATTCTTCTTTATATTAATTATTAATCTTCAGATTTTGTTCCACGGAAGTGGACTGTCATATATAATGCCATTTCTGAGATGAATATTAGGTAAGGAACAGTGGCATCATTTGCTCTTTTTCCTCAAAATATATATTAAAAAAATTAATTACACAATAGAATTCTTTCAGTGTTGTTTCATTACTGAGATTTAAATTCTCCAAAGGTGTATATATATAATATATTATATATATATATATATATATATATATATATATATATATATATATATATATATATATATATATATATATATGACTGGTAAAAGTGTTCTGTAACAACAGAATTCCATCTAATAAAAGGAGCCCATAAAAACACCAAAATGTAGAGAGAAAAGTACTATATTTTCAGAGACTGCTGTCTCTCTCTTCAGGTATATGAATGAGAAAAGTTTACAGAAAAGGTGGTATTTATACCAAGAGATTCGTCCACAAGTAAGCCAATTTAAGTCACCCCCGCTGATAATCTTCCTTTAATCTTCTTAAGCGTTGGTTGAATGAACACTGCGTCGACGATGTCCGATGTCCATTCCTTTTGAGATGTTCATTACCTCTTTTCTTTTATTAAGGCCGATTCCATCATTTGACTCTTGTACCGGCAGTTGCTGCTATAATTACACGTGACATATTCCAGTTTATTCTATGGTTTATGTCATTATATGATTGAAAATAGCTGAGTTCTGTTGTCCATACCTAACTGACCGTTTGTGTTGTATTAATCTCTGGGGAAGTGATTTACCTGTAAATCCGATGTAAGATTGGTCACAGTCCTGGCATGGGATCTCATATACCCCCAGAGTCTTTGGGCGTGTCTTTTGTTGGACGTTAATCAGGGATTTGGCTAAGGTATTTGGGTAGGTAAATGCAAAAGGGTTGGATTTCCCAAGGGTGTAGTTAGACTCTCTTAATCGTCTCCAGGTGGGGAATTTTTTATTTTATTGTTGGGTGTGTCTCTGGTCTTGTCTTTAGGGGGTCGGTAGAAAATTACGTTTGCTTTTTGAATTGCTTTCTCAATTATATGGTCAGGATACTTTAAAGATGAAAGTTGCTTGCGAATTAGTTCAAATTCTTTTTCCAGGAAATCTGGGGAACAAATTCGTAAGGCTCTTAAGAATAGGTTGCTAGCTAGACCTATCTTGATAGTATTGTCATGATAGCTAAAGTAGTGAATATATGAAAGTGAGAACGTTGGTTTTCTGTATATGGTAAATTTGTATTCTGTCGTGTGTCTGATTATTAAACATCAAGAAAAGGACTTTTGTTGTCTGTTTCCCATTCAACTTTAAATTTGATGCTGGGCACTAATGCGTTTAATTTTGAGAGGAATTCATTAAAATTACCCCACTTATTATCCCAAAATGTTAGTATGTCATCCACGTATCTCATCCCACAGCATGTTTTTGGGTTTTATTGCATTTATTACTGTAGTTTCAAAGTATTCCATGTACAGATTGGCTAAAATAGGACAAATTAAAGGACTACCCCATACTACACCCGAATTTTTTTGCTTGTAGAATGATTCCCCGAATGAAAATACGTTATTAGATGCACATAATTCAACTAACTTTATTATTTTGTCAAGTGCAAGGGAAATGATCTGAATAGGGGATAATTTTTCCCTTAAAAACTGAAGAACGTCCTGTACTGGTACTTTTGTGAATAGGGAGTCTACGTCAAGGCTTAAAAGTTTTATGTTGTGAAGTGGTATATGTGCTTCTCTGAATTTGTGACAAAAGTCTTCCGAATGTTTGATGTGACTGGGAGAAAAAGTGCCTAAAAAAGGAGAAAGGAGCCAGCTAACCATTTAGAAATTTTGTAATTGAAAGCTCCGGCGCATGAAACGATGGGTCTGAATGGAAGATTGTCTTGTGATTTTGGGAAGACCATAAAAGTAGGGTAATTTAGGTTAATTACTTTAAATTTCTCTAATAGTTCAATACTCTTTTTGTCTTAGCCAATTAATCTTATTTTCCGAAAAAATTCTGTGGGAACGTTCTGGAGGGGATTTTTCGTCAGTTTTTCGTAAGTATTTGTGTCGCTAAGGAGCTGGTTGATTTTGTCGAGGTAGAAGTCTTTGTCCACTATTACAATTTTGCCGTCTTTGTCGGATCTACTTATTATAACATCTAACTTTTTTAGCGAGTGGATGGCTATCATGAATCTGCGGGGACAGGATATTTCTTATGAAGGTCAGTTAAAGCATTTAGTAACACTCCTTTTAACATATCTCTTCACGGCTGTAGTTTTTTGTCAGATATGAATTTTATCAAAAGCCACTATGAAGTCTAGGTTGTTTTTTGCGGTCTGGCATTAGGCAAAGGATAAGCCTAAATTTAAAACTAAAATGTTGATTTACAGTAGGGGGGTGTTAGATAAGTTTAAAAACTTTGTCTTGTTGTTCAAGTTATTCCATGCGCTATTATCTATTAGGTTATTTCGTGCGTAAAAGTCTGTTGGAATGAGTCACGCTATTATAGGCAGCAATGTCGGAACAGAATGAAATCAGATACCTGTATCGTGGTCCGTAGTGAGGAGGCGAAGATTCGATTGCGTTCCATATACCACTCTGCGTAGCACGAAGATGTCGTTTCTCGTATTGGTGATTCTTTCTTCCAGGAAAATCTTGTGTGATAGAGGGAAGGGGTTTGATTGCAGAGTCCATCTCCCGAATCCGTACATTTTTGGAAGTACTTGTTCTTTGAGGCATTCTTCCAAAAAGTGTTTTTGTTGGTTTTTCAGCCGGTGTAGTCTGTTTCAGTTCTTTTTCAAACTTGCGGAAAACTGGCTTGACTTCTGGAAGTGAGTGAAGAATCGTGGAAAGGCGGTTGAATTCCATAATGGGCTGACAATGACTGGTAAAAGTGTTTCTGTAACAACAGAATTCCATCTAATAAAAGGAGCCCATAAAAACACCAAAATAGTAGAGAAAAGTACTATAGTTTCAGAGACTGCTGTCTCTCTCTTCAGGTATATGAATGAGAAAGTTTACAGAAAAGGTGGTATTATACCAAGAGATTCGTCCACAAGTAAGCCAATTTAGGTCCACCCCGCTGATAATCTTCCTCTAATCTTCTTAAGCGTTGGTTTGAATGAACACTCTGCGTCGACGATGTCCGATGTCCAATTCCCTTTTGAGATGTTCATTACCTGCTTCTCTTTTATTAAGGCCGATTCCATCATTTGACTCTTGTACCGGCAGTTGCTGCTATAAATTACACGTGACATATTCCAGTTTTATTCTATGGTTATGTTCATTTATATGATTGAAAATAGCTGAGTTCTGTTGTCCATACTAACTGACCGTTTGTGTTGTATTAATCTCTGGGGAAGTGATTTACCTGTAAATCCGATGTAAGATTGGTCACAGTCCTGGCATGGGATCTCATATACCCCAGAGTCTTTGGGCGATGTCTTTTGTTGGACGTTAATCAGTGGGATTTGGCTAAGGTATTTGGGTAGGTAAATGCAAAGGGTTGGATTTCCCAGGTAAATCACTTCCCCAGAGATTAATACAACACAAACGGTCAGTTAGGTATGGACAACAGAACTCAGCTATTTTCAATCATATAAATGAACATAACCATAGAATAAACTGGAATATGTCGCGTGTAATTTATAGCAGCAACTGCCGGTACAAGAGTCAAATGATGGAATCGGCCTTAATAAAAGAGAAGCAGGTAATGAACATCTCAAAAGGGAATTGGACATCGGACATCGTCGACGCAGTGTTCATTCAACCAACGCTTAAGAAGATTAGAGGAAGATTATCAGCGGGGGTGACCTAAATTGGCTTACTTGTGGACGAATCTCTTGGTATACAATACCACCTTTTCTGTAAACTTTTCTCATTCATATACCTGAAGAGAGAGACAGCAGTCTCTGAAATATAGTACTTTTCTCTCTACATTTTGGTGTTTTTATGGGCTCCTTTTATTAGATGGAATTCTGTTTGTTACAGAACACCTTTACCAGTCATTGTCAGCCCATTATGGAATTCAACCGCCTTTCCACGATTCTTCACTCACTTCCAGAAGTCAAGCCAGTTTTCCGCAAGTTTGAAAAAGAACTAACAAGCACTACACCGGCTGAAAACCAAAAACACCTTTTTGGAAGAATGCCTCAAAGAACAAGTACTTCCAAAAATGTACGGATTCGGGAGATGGACTCTGCAATCAAACCCCTTCCCTCTATCACACAAGATTTTCCTGGAAGAAAGAATCACCAATACGAGAAACGACATCTTCGTGCTACGCAGAGTGATATATGGAACTCAATCTAATCTTCGCCTCCTCACTACGGACCACGTATACAGGTATCTGATTTCATTCTGTCCGACATTGCTGCCTATAATAGCGTGACTCATTCCAACAGACTTTTACGCAAGTTAAATAACCTAATAGATAATAGCGCATGGAATAATCTTGAACAACAAGACAAAGTTTTAAACTTATCCAACACCCCCCCTTACTGTAAATCAACATTTAGTTTTAAATTTAGGCTTATCCTTTGCCCTAATGCCAGACCGCAAAAACAACCTAGACTTCATAGTGGCTTTTGATAAATTCATATCTGACAAAAACTACAGCCCGTGAAGAGATATGTTTAAAAGAGTGTTACTAATGCTTTAACTGACCTTCATAAGAAATATCCTGTTCCCCGCAGATTCATGATAGCCATCCACTCGCTAAAAAAGTTAGATGTTATAATAAGTTAGATCCGACAAAGACGGCAAAATTGGTAATAGTGGACAAAGACTTCTACCTCGACAAAAATCAACCAGCTCCTTAGCGACACAAATACTTACGAAAAACTGACGAAAAATCCCCTCCAGAACGTTCCCACAGAATTTTTTCGGAAAGTAAGATTAATTGGCTAAGACAAAAAGAGTATTGACTATTAGAGAATTTAAAGTAATTAATCCTAAATTACCCTACTTTTATGGTCTTCCCAAAAACTCACAAAGACAATCTTCCATTCAGACCCATCGTTTCATGCGCCGGAGCTTTCAATTACAAAATTTCTAAATGGTTAGCTGGCCTCCTTTCTCCTTTTTTAGGCACTTTTTCTCCCAGTCACATCAAACATTCGGAAGACTTTTTGTCACAAATTCAGAGAAGCACATATACCACTTCACAACATAAAACTTTTAAGCCTTGACGTAGACTCCCTATTCACAAAAGTACCAGTACAGGACGTTTCTTCAGTTTTTAAGGGAAAAATTATCCCCCTATTCAGATCATTTCCCTTTGGCACTTGACAAAATAATAAAGTTAGTTGAATTATGTGCATCTAATAACGTATTTTCATTTCGGGGGAATCATTTTACAAGCAAAAATTCGGGTGTAGTATGGTAGTCCTTTAAGTCCTATTTTAGCCAATCTGTACATGGAATACTTGAAACTACAGTAAAATAATGCAATACAACCCCAAAAAACATGCTGTGGATGAGATACGTGGATGACATACTAACATTTTGGGATAATAAGTGGGGTAATTTTAATGAATTCCTCTCAAAATTAACGCATTAGTGCCAGCATCAATTTAAAGTTGAATGGGAAACAGACAACAAAATTCCTTTTCTTGATGTTTTAATAATCAAGACACACGACAGAATACAAATTTACCATATACAGAAAACCAACGTTCTCACTTTCATATATTCACTACTTTAGCTATCATGACAATACTATCAAGATAGGTCTAGCTAGCAACCTATTCTTAAGAGCCTTACGAATTTGTTCCCCAGATTTCCTGGAAAAAGAATTTGAACTAATTCGCAAGCAACTTTCATCTTTAAAGTATCCTGACCATATAATTGAGAAAGAAATTCAAAAAGCAAACGTAATTTTCTACCGACCCCCTAAAGACAAGACCAGAGACACACCCAACAATAAAATAAAAATTCCCCACCTGGAGACGATTAAGAGAGTAAATCTCACACCCTTGGGAAATCCAACCAACCCTTTTGCATTTACCTACCCAAATACCTTAGCCAAATCCCTGATTAACGTCCAACAAAAGACATCGCCCAAAGACTCTGGGGTATATGAGATCCCATGCCAGGACTGTGACCAATCTTACATCGGATTTACAGGTAAATCACTTCCCAGAGATTAATACAACACAAACGGTCAGTTAGGTATGGACAACAGAACTCAGCTATTTTCAATCATATAAATGAACATAACCATAGAATAAACTGGAATATGTCACGTGTAATTTATAGCAGCAACTGCCGGTACAAGAGTCAAATGATGGAATCGGCCTTAATAAAAGAAAAGCAGGTAATGAACATCTCAAAAGGGAATTGGACATCGGACATCGTCGACGCAGTGTTCATTCAACCAACGCTTAAGAAGATTAAAGGAAGATTATCAGCGGGGTGACCTAAATTGGCTTACTTGTGGACGAATCTCTTGGTATAAATACCACCTTTTCTGTAAACTTTTCTCATTCATATTACCTGAAGAGAGAGACAGCAGTCTCTGAAATATAGTACTTTTTTCTCTCTACATTTTGGTGTTTTTATGGGCTCCTTTTATTAGATATTATATATATATATATATATATATATATATATATATATATATATATATATATATATATAATTTATATTTATATTTATATATAGACATATTATATACATATATATATATATATATATATTATATATATATATATATATATATATATATATATACAATATTGAGAGTATTGGAGTAAACTTTCCTACTTACTCAGCCCCACATGTTTTTTGATGTCATCCTAATCACTGTTTCTTGTTAATAGCATTGAATTATAGAACTAAATGACTCGCCGAGCACTGTTTTCATACAGTGAGGTCGGTAACAGTATTGGCAAATTACCTTACTGTATACTTTGTTCACTGTGGTGTGACCGATACAGGTATGATACTTCGCCACTTATATTCGCTTATTAGCTTCTTGGAGTCTATTAAAATAGTTTCCATTATTTGAAATGTAATGCTTTATATCCTACTGATATTTTCAAAGTATCTTTGGTTAAACCTAAGTTTTTGTTTTATGAACAAGAGTAAAAATGTGGCATATTTTTTGGCCGTCTTTGTCGTTTCTGAGTATATGGGCCATATGCTCTGTGGACATTTTAAAAGGTAACTGTCAATTCAGTAGATGATACTCTATGTCAGCCACTATAAGGAAAGCCCAAACGACTTTACCTACTTAGTGCCTTATTAGAAATCTTGCTGGCCGTTTGCACTGCTCGTCTTCCATTTGTATGAACTGCGCGGGGGAGGGGAGGTAAGGGTGGCCTAGGGGGTTGTCAGAAACGTCAAACCAGCTAATCCTTGTGGCTTAAAAGGAGGGTTGGTGGCGATAATTTTTTTGCCGCACACCGATTTTGAAGATAGTATACAGAATAAAGTGTTTTTTTATTCTATTTTCAATGATTCTATAATGGAACTGACTGTAGAGAGATCCAATCGTTAATTTCATGTTATGAAATGGGGTAATATATCAAGCGAACACTCAAGGGAACAAGAGTTTATGACATTACAGTATCAGAGATGAGAAATTTCTTTGCTTTGGTTATCTTATGGGTATTGTCAGGAAGGGTAATCTTTCGATTATTGGGTCACTGATCCTCTCATGAATACACTAATGACATTCAGAACTGCATACTGAGCGCAGGGGTTTTTCTTGTCACTAAGTAGAGCTAGTATAGCTTGAGAGAGAGATATATAAGTTAGCTAGTATGAGAGAGAGAGAGAGAGAGAGAGAGAGAGAGAGAGAGAGAGAGAGAGCTAAGTGTCGGAGACTCAGACTCAACAAATTCACCGAGTGTTTGGGTATGTTCAATGAAGTGCTGCTGCGCTTCTCTTTATAGCTTCCTATTGTAGAATTTGTAGGAAACGCACTGCAACCGATGCTGTAAACTTGGCTTACGTGATAAGGTTAAAATATCCTGTTATGATGTTCGTGATTTTCGGCAATACCAATATAACTTTAAAATGTTGATCAATTTTAAGTATTGTTTAATGAATATGACCGATATATAATGATCGACACGGTTGTAAGATAACGTCTTGGCCGAAAGTTAAATGGAACCTTAATAAACAAACTTATATTACAAGTGAGACAACAATCTTCATTACAACGATATAAACTGCTCAGATTTTTTTTTACTCCGTGTGTGTGTGTGTGTGTCTCTTTCTCCAACCATACCTAATAACTCCGCCCACCAAACGAACTCCAGAACTTATTGGTGGAACTCTTGTTAGCAGAGAAGGGGTTGTCCCCCCCAACTCCCTCAGTAAACACTGTTACCATGTAATTTTTCGAAGTCTCGCAAGACGGTGTACCAGGGAAACCTGTGTCCAACTGTACAAGAGCCTAGAAAAGAAGATTTGCACCTACTGATACCTCGAATATCAAGACTCCAGACCATTGGATTACCATATTCATGTTATTAAAGTACTATTACTTAGAAAGCTTACATAGTTATCATATTAAATGGTGATAGCTAGGTAATTATTTGGTAAATATTGGAGAAAGTAATATACAGTTGAAATGTTATTGTCAAGATTTGATGTGAAGCAACGATATACTTTATACAAATAAATGGTTCATTGTAGTGCTAATTTTAGCAGATGGAGTAAAGACATTGTTTCTCTCTCTCTCTCTCCTCTCATTAGAGGACAGTTTTTATTCCCGACAGCGAACACAGTAGTAGATAAGTATCACAAAACTTTTAAAAATCTGAGATGAAATGTTCATGGTAAAACTAATCTGAAACAGTATAAAATATCAAAGTTAGCTGAAATGATGATGGGGCTTTAAGTGCTTGTAAATATTAGTTGGGAATTTCATCTGAAGAGTTTTAGGTTCTAATTAAATAAAGCTGCCTCAGAATCTTTCACATACAATTTTGCAGTTATTTTAATCTTTATTTAGGGGGTTGTAAAATTAGTGGGGGGAGTGCTAATGTTCAAGATGGTATTGAATTTTTTATTGATTAGTTTCCTGGCAGTGTAGGGTAAAAAATTTATCATTAATGAGGACTTAGGTACCACATCTCTTGCAATGTCATATCAAGTGTTCTTTAACTCATCAGGAAGTTTTAGGGTTAACAAAATTTTAAGATATTCATCCATAATTAGGGTAACTTGATGAAGGATTTGTTTACTTGAAATGTGTTGATTTGGGGTTCTCAAATTTCATAATTATCCGATTTGTTGCACTCAGAAATTAGTCCACTTTACAATCTCTCTCTCTCTTACCCATTTTGTTAGAATGGTTTTGATGATATATAATAATTGACGGAGAATTCCCAAAATTTTTAGTTTCTTAGAAACTGCTTAGAACCATTTTGGTTTTTGTCATCCTTGTGTATAGAATTACAGTACGGCAGAGCTAAAACAAATGTTTAATGGGGTTTATTTCAGTACAATGTATGTAAATTTGGGGAATTACATTGTGATTTGGCCATAATATAGAACAAAAAAGTGCATGGAGATGATTTGAATGCAGTATGTAAGTATTTTTCACATAGAGGTGTAAATTTTTTGTAAATTTATTTCAGTTAAGAAATATTTTACCACCTTGTTCATGTTGGAAGTTATTAACTAAGGCTGTTTCACTGGAGTGCGAAGTTTTATTTTTTGTATAGTATTTGATTCCCAATTTACTTAGGGCTTTTTTAAATCAAACTCTGATGATAGATGCGTATGTCTTTAAGTCGACAAGTTATAATTTCAAATAGTAATGTAGGAACACTTAGGCAGATCGCATTGAAGGACACTTGGATGGGTTGTTAAGTAAATCTAACTTTCAGATTGGGTTTTACTTTAAGGAGAATTGGCTTGTTCGTTTTATTCATTCCTTGTTAAGCTAGGCCTTCACATTACATTTGCTACAATCCAGATAGAAAGTCGCTTGTATGTGTTTTGCTTCTTAATTCACAAGATATCAGAATACATATGGTATTCAACGAAGCCTTTTTACAACAGATATGATCTCTTGATTGTTGAAAATACCTGCAAATCTTTTATTTTCTGGTCTCCCTGTTATTTCGTGGGCACATTGGAACCACATGTTTTTTACCTTACCCTCTTTGTAGAATAATTATCATTTTGGTTATCCTTGACGACTCATTCTTTTCTCCACCTCAGTCACATCCTCCTCCATTTCATCCTTATCAAGTGTGTAACTCCTTTTTATTTTCCCTGCACTCTTCCAGATCTTTTTCTTATTGGTAATTGATGTTACTCTGCGTTAACATATTAATTTTTTTTCTCACCATCTGCAAAATCTTCCTACTTGAAATGATTATTGTTCCAACATTAACTAGAGACACTCTTTTTTAGTCGAACATCCTTCATTGTGGTTGTTATTTAGTCTCAAAGATTCTTTGCACTGTCTGTCTATCTGAAATTGTTGAATTTGTTGGATAATTGGTCATTTCATTTGTTGAATTCAGTCTTCTGGGTGGAATACATCTTCAAGCTTGAAGTCATTGGCTTATTCTTAATGTTGTAACCTCACAAGCTGCTGATATTTAAATAAGTAGATTTCATGGTCAATAGAATATTTTAGTTAATGTTGGAAACTGTCAGTGACTAACAGACCTCTTAGTTTTTTTGTTTTTTTTTTTAAGGTAGTACTATCTTGTCAATTAATATACAGTTCACTTGGGAGATCTTAATCATTGAGAGTGTATATTTGATGAGAGAAGAGAAGGTCGGAGCAGTAGTAGATATGGAAGGATATCGCTAATGACTCTATGTACCTCTATATGTATAATATTCAACGTTTAGGAACAAGGTGGTAGTTTTAAATCAAAATTCATGAGGAGGATATAATGTTGAGACGTCATTGTGAAATACTTTTTTTTATGAAGCCTTTTAATAATGATTACGGTAAAATTACAGTTTCATCAACCATTATGGGAAAAACTGGAATAAAAATATATTTGTTGCATCAGAAATAATGTAGTTCCAACGGATTTAACATTTATTTTGACTGCAAACCATCCGATTTAGAGATTTTACTATGTAATTGGAGGAAAAAAAAAAAAAAATTTTTCCAGAAAAGGTAAATGTCCAGGAGAAGGCCGCACCCGTTTTCAAGTATTAACGACGAAAAACGGCAAAAAACGACCAGATTGGTGTTGCACATCGCATAGAAACATGAGGAAACGAATAAAAAAGAAACTAAGAGTTACTCTTCACACAAAATCTAAGCATAAACCTACTACTTCAATTATGGGGGGATCCCAGTGGGAAGCGGGGTTTTTGGGTGGGGGGAGGAGGAGAAAAGTGATTTTCCGGGGGCACTACCGAACCTAATACAACCACCTAACCTAAACTTAGGGCACTGTACCCCTACCTAGGCCTAGCGGGGGGGCTCCGCCCCCCGCCCCCCTTGCGAACCCCCCCTTAAGGCCACAGTGATTTTCGGGGCACTCGAACCTAATACAACCCCCTAAACCTTACCCCTAGGGCCCTGTACCCCTACCTAGGCCTAGCGGGGGGGGGGCCCCCACCCCCTGCGACCCACCTTAAGGCCAAAACTACCTAACATCCATCAAACCAAATCCAAAGTGATGGTACTGCTGTATACATCGTTATACTACCACCATTATAATATACTCTATAAAGTTAATGAAGCTTACCTTAAACTGTTGGTTGATAAAGATGTGCTGTCTGCTTTGAGGAAAACGTGAAGCCGTTGCAAGGTTCCCTGACATGCAACTTAAAGTAGCAAGTGCCCAGGTACCCGACGACCACATGCACTGCGAACAATCGGTAGAGAAATCGAAGGTCAGTCAAAATTTAAGCCAGAAGGGCCAGCCACTGCCTCTGCCATAGGTACAAGAAGACAAAATGCCGTTTATTTGCTTCATTATTCGAGTATTCAGTCAAACAAGGATACCAGTGGAACACTAGACAGGTAACTTTTTTACTCCGCTGAAATGCTAGTGAAACTTAGTTTTCGACTAAAGTCGTTCGTAATTGGTTATGAAACCCATGACGTCATAACGATGTCACACCTCTCAGCCAATAATGAGTAACTGGAACTGCGTTTGTTTGCGTAAGAAAGTAAGTTAGAGGGCTCATTAAAAGTAAACATTACCGTAGAGGAAACACCTCTCCCGACTTAGGAAAAATTCGAGGTAAAAACTTAATATTTTTTTTTCTCTGTAAGTATGGCATTAGCGACAATAATGTATTGAGAAGAAGTGTTTTGTTATCACGTGCTTTACTCGGGAAAAATATCATAAATAGATTTCCCATAATGGTTGAAACTGTAATAATACCATGATTACAGATACACAGTATAATATTTAGGAAATTATTGGCCATAACGCATTGTTAATAACCTGAGTTTGTATTCACCTAACGGAACTGTGAAGCAACCTGGAAGTGATCAGTAGGAATATAGTATATCAAGATATTAGTTAATAATGGTGTTCTTTATATAGTTTTACCACTACTGCATTTCCAATTTTAATAGAATTAGGCATGGTTGAGAATAAATTTTATAGTATTAGGAATTAATATATCATATGATTAACGCAAGGTTATATTATCATTAACATACCATTAAGAGTGCATAAAAGATAAATATAAATTCAGTTTTGAATTAATAATCTATACCGTATTAACATTTGTTACGTAAAAAGTAGCTTAAAAAGTGGGGTGGTTTTAAGCCAGGGAAAGATTAAAGTGTCCAGATACCAGAGTTGGCCATTTATTATGAGTAAATAGAATAACTAAATGGAACTTTTCCAGGTTCAAAGACCTGAAGGTTCGGTTAGGTTATAGTCAGTGACCCCAGTGATTTCCTCAGAGAAATTGGTTATATGTAAGTGTTGATGTTAGGTAAGCCAGATAACCGCCTGTAAACTAATCAACTTACTGCCTAAGAGATACCTAGTTAGTTTTTGACGATATTCCTGGATGCTACAGAAATTACATGGCAAGAATTAAGTTATATCAGTCTTTATCCAATCCCCAATACCTGGAGTGCGTTTAACTGTTGACTTTGAATTTCTCTCTCTCTCAATACATTTATATATATTCCCCAGGCTATTTTTCTCCAATGTCACTTTCTCTGTTTAAACTTCTCTCTTCCTTCATCAATTTACTGCATTCGAAATATCTAGCTGGAGAGAATTCAAGGTATAAAATTGTATGGATTTTGAAACTTCAGTTTTTAACGGTTCTTGGTACTGAAGGAAGTTGTAGGCCTCATGTATTGCAGTTGCCGTATTGATCTTTTAAAATTTTTCCCATTAGTTTTTGATCTAACATTTTTGTGTTTTTAATTTGTTTGACAGACGTGCAAGCAAAAATTTTGCAGGATTTGAATGTGTCTTGTATTGCAGTAGCAATATTTTTGTTTCTTAAGTTTTGGATTTTTGACATGTGTACAAGCAAAGAACTGTCTATACGTAATTTGAATCTGTTTCGTAAGTTTTAGATAAAAAAAAAAAAAAAGTGGGATTTGTTTTGAGCAATTTTTATAGTTGGTTGAACATTATTTGAAAAAATATGTCTTAATTAACGGACACTAGTTTATTTAACCGTAAGAAAATATTTTTTGAAAGCTGGGGGAGGTTTCCTTTATTTTTAATTATAAAGAATGCTTTAGTTAAATCTTAATGTTGAACCTCTATAGAAGCCTGCATAACAATGGCAATGGAAAGAGGAGAGCGAGCAGTGTGTGCTCAGTAAAAAAAAAAAAAAAAAAAAAAAAGGTAGCCAAGGGCATTAAAATGAAGCGGTCATTAAAATCATCATCATCTCAGAGACGGAAGAGCTGCTGCTGCTTGACCATTTTAGCTTTGTAATTTATCTAGCTACTCTGAGATATTGAGATATGTTAAGCTCTTGTCTTTCTTGTGCTTTGTCAGCTATACCGCTTCTGTTGGCTTTGCCGCTGCTGAAGACCCCTCACACCTACATTACGTAGGATTTAGGAGGAAAATTAAAGTTTTAGTCAGTTACTGGGATGCACAGCAACACCGAAAGTTTGTCTGTTTCAATTAACGCAATCTTGAGCTAGTTCACATGGCTCTGTAGCTGGGTTGAAACACCCAAGGAGTATTGTGATTCCGTAGTCTACCCGTAGATTTCCACTGTCAAAATTATACATTATAGATCGGAAACTATGGCTTAACGCAGAAAGTATTTTCATAACAGATAAGAAATAAAAACCCAAGCGTCCCAACCATGTCTGATTATTACGTAGGTCTTTTTCTATTGAGACTACGAAATTAATCTTTTCCCACTTACTATATGGAAAATATGCTGGTGTATTGGAATAAGGCCTGTCCACATGATCGGGCCTGATCGGCGGACCTCTCCTCTAAAGGCCTGTCCACACGATGGGTCTTGTAGCAAAATCACCATGGTGGTGCCCGATGGCTTGAGCTTCGACCCTAGCAGACGTACGTGAACCATATACATTTTCTTTTACCGAGCCATTCTTTGCACCAATTAATTCTCTTCTTTTTCATCACACACACAGCATTATCATGCTACACTATCATCTTGTTTGCGGTAGGCACCATGTTTTTTATCGTACCGCACAGAACACACTACTGGCATCGTCGGGCACGCCCACCTCTCCATCGCCTCACCCGTTGTGGATGACATTCACGGATAAGTCCGCCCGAATTTGCCCCTCAACCCTGGAGCACGCCGATCAGGTTCCGGTCGTGTGGACAGGCCTTAACGGCCACACTTGACGGGCAAACCGTCAAATTGCCCAATGGGTCTTGTAGCAAAATCACCAATTATGGGGGGATCCAGTGGGAAGCGGGGTTTTTGGGTGGGGGGAGGAGGAGAAAAGTACGAAAATGCGATTAAAAGAAGTTTCCACACAACTTCCCAATGGTGGGTTAACTGAACGTGTCCTCCTGAAATATACTCTTAACATACGTTAAACTTAACCGTTCAAAAAATGTTCAGTGAACATAAGCAAGCAATTTCAGTTCGAATGAAAATTCTGAAAATAAAAACGTGAGCTACGTCATCTTAACATATGGTTCTAAACCGCAGGCTTAAGAGTCTTGTCTATTGCTAAAATACCTCCTGGCATAAAGAAATGGGTTACAATCTAATGTTTTTAACAGTGGAAATTGTGTAGACTACCAAATCACAGTACCCATGTGAGCAAGCTCAAGATTGATTGCGTTAATGGTAACAAAGAAACTTTGGTGTTACTGTGTATCCCCAGCAACTTCCTAAGACTTCCTTTTTCCTCAAATCCTACCCAATGAGGGGAAAAAGAGCTCTTCAGCATCGGCAGACAAAACAAAAGCAGTATGCCTGACAAAGCACAATAAAGCCAGGAGCTTTAACATATCTCATAGCAGCTAGATAAATTCCAAATTACAAAACTCAAATGGTCCAAGCAGCAGTTCCTCCGACTCTGGTGATGATAGATTTTATGGCCGCTGCATTATAATGCCCTTGGCTGGCTTTGCCGAGAATGCAGTGCTCGCCCTCTCTCTTCCCTGGGCCATTTTTATCGTCACAAAGTATACACAGCTAAATACACATTAGAAGTGATTCTGTACTTAGAAGTGTCTTGACAAAATCACTAGCAATACTAACCTCATAGTATTTTGTAGGTTTAAACCGTTTCTGATTAACAGTTACAAGGAAATTTAAGTTTTCGGGACACGGGCAAATGGAAGATTACGTACGAGAGAAATTCGAGTGTGATCATTTGCGCATTTTGGGCAACTGTCAAGTGAATAATTCAGGAAAAGCTTACGTGAACTTTTAAAAATGGTATAAAAAATTACAGCGAAGTCTAAATGCGCGTAAAATTATAATCTTGCATTTTACAGAGCTAATGAATAATTAATAAATACTCCATCAATGGAGAAAAATATCGCGAGGACTTTAACGCCTTTGGGACTGAAGTGAAATTCAGTTTGTACCGGAATCAGTGTGAGAGAAGTTCAGTTGTACGAATCAGTGTGGAGAGAATTCTCATAATCTAACAGAAAACATCGTGCAAGGATCCAGAAACTGAAGGGAGGGTTTAGTAAGAGGAGAGCATGCGCGTTTTATATGAAAAACAATTGAATTACCGATTACTTTAAATTCCAGCATCTGGGACTATTCTAGAAGATTTTTCAAGAATGGTTCAGAACCAAACTATATTTCCGTCAGTCCTATGGGTTACTGATAAGGGAGTAGCCTTAAATCCAAAATTCCAAAACATGGCTAAACATGCTACCGTAGCGCTTAAAATGATAAATTTAACCTTATTTCATACATACACATTTAGATATAAACTTAAATCCTAAATCTATTGCGAAATTATATCAGGAACTTTTAAAAAGAAACTTCAGAAAATTTGGAAATTGGTCTAGTTGCTATGGTTGACATGTGAATCGAACTTGACACCTCTGCATAGCTCTACGTTACCGCAGTTACGAATTATATGCAAATTTCAATTCCGGAAGAACAGTTATGAGGTCACTTGTATATCGAATCTACCACTAGTAATCTTTAAAAGGTTATACCTTTTTTTCCATTCATTAGTTTTTACATGTATTTTGAATTAAAAATCGAATCAGAAAAAAAATTAAAAATGATCAAGTAACAAAAAGCTGGAATTAACACAATTTTATTTTATGTTTGGCTTAAAATTTGAAAGCTAATAAGCACTTATTCAGTCATACATGCGTGGCAATCATCAAATCTAGCACTAACTATGAAAAAAAAAGTTTTCAAAACAATGAATTACTTTAAGTACGGTCCCGGTCTGCTCCAGAGCTATAAATACCCCCCCCCCGCCCCCCAACAAATTTTAAAAAAATTACTTATGCCCCTATTTATCACTGAAAAATACTAGTGGCCCACCTCAACGTGCAATCCGTTAATTATAAAATGTTAAAACTAAACCACTCTTAAATCTACTTTACAGAGCATGTAAAACGGACGAAGTTGACAAGTCTGAAGATACCATTGTAGTACGCAAGTTTTTTGTGCTCAGAAAACACTTTTGTAATATGAAAATCATACAACATATCCTACTTTTATTTGAATTTGGGAGCAATATTCACTACAGAGATCCTACGAGGGTACATATCGTTAAGTACTTTTCCTAAACCAATATAAGAAAATAAATTTTGTAAAGTAAATCTAAAATTGCTTTGAGAAAGGAATTTAAGATTTTTTTGCATTTAGCTCTTCAAGTTAATAATCAAAGTAACATTTAAGTAGCTTCCATTTAAACTTACGTATACTTTGTGAAAAATTAACTTTATACGAATAATTATCTAACTTCTTAACTTTTATTATAAAGTGTCAAAAAATATTCTATTAAAGAGTTTAATGAAATGACTACGTAATCTAAATATTTTTAATAGGATGTAATTATATCACTACGTAATATCTTACACTAATTATTTCTCCTTCTAGGGTAATCTTGGAAATTAAACCAAGCCAGCAGTTAAGAGAAATATGCAGAGGTGCTGTGTTATTCTGAGCAGACTCCTGATATAATTACTTGCAAGTGTTTTTCTTTGCTAATGCACCCTTGACTTCTAGAACGTAGGAAAAACCTAAAATTTTCACCTTATTAGATTAAGCTATATAAGTTTGATTCAGATGTACTAAAAGGTCTGGCTGACATTTAGTATAAACCATGAGTTTCAAGCTTGAATTACTAATTTATCGAACTTGAGTTTTCACAAAGTCTACCATCGTCCAGATTACTAAACTTGGTACTAATCTAAAACGTAATGTTAAGCAATGACCTTTTCAGGATTTTAACTTTTAAAACAGATTATCTTACATAAACTGCAAAACCAATAATTACGGTGGATTTAGAGCAAGCAGACCAGTTCCCCAAAGAAATCATGTTTAGGATAGTTTTTCCAACTTAATCTTTAAATAGGGAAATAATATCTACCTTATGAATTTTCACTAAAACTCTCTTCCATTGACAAAACACTGCTCATACAAAGTCAAATACAACGGGTTGTTCAAGTCAGCTAATTTTAAAAGCAACATCTAAAATTCTAAATGTGCAAAATTACTTCTAGTAGAAATCCGAGCTATATTCGTCAAGCTAAGTTGTGCTTATTCAATGTAATTTACAAAGTTTGCATTGAAAAGGCGTCAAGCTGACGTCTAGCATTAAGAAAAGCACATTGTCATAACCCTAAGCTCGTACATGTGCAGTGAGATCTCAGCTCTCTAAGATTTATCAAAATGACTTAAGGACAGCAAAATAATTATGGTATATTGCATTACGGGTAGATTATCTACTATTCTAAGAAAACCCTAATTCGGTTGGAGTTCACTGTACAGAGATTTTTTTTTTTACAATAGCTGTATTGTAAGTAATGATCTTTTAATATAGCACTAATTATTTCATTTAACCAATTAAGAACAAATCAAGTCAGGAACTATGCAATTTTAAAGTTACAAGTTAGTGATTATCAACAAATTTTAATTTTTAATATCATTAAAAGGTGCTTTCAACATTCCTGCAAGTAAATTAAACTTAATTTTTTATGAAGCTTGACTAAGCTAATACTGATCTTACTGAAGAACAGCCTTACTTTGAATCTAAAGGTTCTGAAATTGCTAATTCCGTGAACAAATCTAAATCAAGTGCGCATATATCTGATCTGTATAGATTAAGACTTTGGGCTTCTAGTATAGAGAAATAAATAAAAATTTTGTACATTCATCGACGATGACTGTTGGCTTCAAGATGGCTTGATTGATGGGATCATCTTGATAAGGACTTGCGTTGCCGAGACTGAGTTTCCCCTCGAATCTGTCAAGTTCTTTTCAGGCAACATACTATACCTTGCCTCTAAGCCGGTAATCTCAAGACTGAAATTCAAGAAAAAAAATTAGAACTAGGAAAAAAACTTCTGTATTAACAAAAAGTTTTTACTACTACTAGTTTTTACATAGCAGTGCTTTTAAAAATGATTCAAGACGGGTCTGTCCCTTATAGATCATTCCAGCATTACCGAATGCCGTATACTGCTGGTTGTGTTAAAAGTGATTTCTGTAATGTGCATTTACCAGCATTTAATCCAGACAATCCTATATAGACAATAAAAATGGCGCCACGATTTTAACGTAAATTTAAACTACTTCACTAGAACTTTACCTTAAATTACTATAAAAGGTCCAGTTGATTTGTAAGTTAAAAAAAAAAAAAAAACAGTACTCCGCTTCATCAATACTATCTCCACATTTAAATAAAAAGTTAAACTTTCAGCAATGATACAAGAAAATATTTTCAATTTTTGTAGGCATCAAAACAGATTAGACACCTCTCCAACTCGAATGCGTTTATTCTATGCATGCAGAATACTTGAAATTCAAGTATTTAACACCAGATTTTTCCAGTTTAAGGTATCTGGCGATGAAGAAACTGTTTTAAAGATACCTACAGCATTTGTGTTAAAATTATGGAGAGACCCATCAAGCACTTTCAATAACCTTGTAAACAATGACACTGCATACTCTAACACTGCATACTCTAACACTGCATACTAAAATAAAGTTCTAAGCCTGCAAACTTATGGGAGAAATTTTCAGTTGAAAAAAAAACTAGCTATGGTATCTAATACGTTACTAATAGCTCACCTTTGAGATTTCCATGCCGTGCAGCAGATAATTCTACGTCGTTTTATTACTCATGAGAATTCCATGATGTCACCTATCGTCTTGCAGGAAATCTCAACCTTCATTTGGCTGTGAAATACATGCAGTTCATCATCCCCTGGAACCTGGAATAGGATTCCATGACGTTGATCTTCATATTAAGTTGGCAGAGGATCCATTAAGCTGACCTTCACTTCTTGATATAGGATGCCATAGAATTGACCTTAAGTAATTTGTCAGAGGATTCCACAACGCTGACCCTCACCATCCTATGACGAGAAATTCACTACTTTGACCTTCGCTTTCATGTGGTAGAGTTTCCAGGACTTGACATTTTACATACAATTGGCAGAGGATTCAGTGACGACCTTACTTCGAATGTCGAAGAGGTCTCCATGACGTTGACCTCTCATTCGGCAGAGGATTCCACGGCATTCGGCTTCACTTCATGTTTATTTTCACTTCTCTTTTGGCAAAGGATCCCATGGCTCTAACCTTCAATGTTAAATAGGCAGGGCATCTCATGGCATTGACCACTAATTTGACAGATTATTCCATTGCGTTGACCTAAACATTTTAATTGGGCAGGGAATCAATTTTGACC
Source organism: Macrobrachium nipponense (assembly GCF_015104395.2). Classification (NCBI taxonomy): domain Eukaryota; kingdom Metazoa; phylum Arthropoda; class Malacostraca; order Decapoda; family Palaemonidae; genus Macrobrachium; species Macrobrachium nipponense. The sequence goes on from NC_087207.1 coordinate 54,791,712, forward strand.
GGAGCTTCTCATTTCTTAGAGTATTCCATGGATGGGATTGACCTTACTTCCCTACGCAATTTGTTGATCTTCACCTTTCAATTGGCAGAGGATTCCATGACCTTACCCTCCTCATTTGTCAGAATCCCATGGCAGTCTATAATTATCAATTAGCTATGAATACCATAGCATGGACTTTCTTTCCGTCACTGCTTGTAGTTTGAAATAGGATGAACCTACCAGGGGTGAAAATATGCTTTGAAAACAAGTTTTGTATTTGGTTTCAAATATTACCACTTAACTGATACACCTACACAGCTAAAAACTAGGACTCCTAACCCTTTACTTCCCGATTTACCACGAACGAATGAAATGTGTCTAGATATAATTCGCCCGAATGGGATTGACTAGTCTTAACTTTAAAATGGGCTGCGAGATCTTAAGACCAGATAAGTTTTCTTTAAAAACAATTATTCAAATCAATATATCTGAAGAATACCATAACGCTTGGGAAAGGTATTTCTGAATCTTTCAAAATAGGAAAGATTTTGTATCTAAACCAGTAGGGTCAACGCAAGTGGCTATCCCATTTGAACCTAACTAAATCTTGTGCGAACTTATTGTAGATAAAGATTAACATTCTCCACGTTGAAAACAGAACCTTACTGAAAAATTGCTTGCTGTAAAATTCATTATCTATAATCTTGCAATAAACAAAATTCTTTAAAACTTTGCTTGCAATATTAAAGACTTACTTTTGAAATTTATTAAAAAAAATAAACTCCCTTACGACGCTGAGCTTCGCGAGGCATTTTCCAGTATGGAAAATAAGATTGGATTATTTCAATAATATAAGAAGTTATTGGAGATTGCATACTTTCAAGTTAATTTACACTGGTCTTTGAATAAATTGGCACAATTCGTTTAAGAACATAGTAAATACCTGGATCATGTTAAGAGAACTATGGATTGGGTACAGATTTCTTCTCTAAGCTATGGCGTCATATTTCTCTACTATTTTTCGATAAGCCAGAACATCACCACTTTCATTGGGGTATTATACCGGTTCCAGGACCAGTAACCAACTAAGTTCAGCCTTTGATGTTTAAAAAAAAAAAAAAAAAAAAGTCTTAACAAAATTTTCTGCAATTCGCTAATTACACCTAAATCTCCAGCAGCTGAAATGGCCTACAATAGTCAAAATTAAGCTGAAAGCCTTAATAGTACAAGTCTTTCAAAGGCTTAAACCGATATTTTTTCCACGTCTTGACCACAAGTAATACACTAAAAAAAGTTATTCCGAACTCATACAATAATTACCAGGTAGGTAGCCACTAATTAAATCTTCACCAGACCAGGCCATATAACCAGAAATGGAGATAAATACTGCAACAATTGCACGACATTGCGCCAAATTGCGATAAAAGTTTCAAGCTCACAATCAATCCAGCAAGTATGACTAAAACTAGCCATTTTATTTAATAAAACTTTAAATAGTAAAATAAGTATTCTTTAGATGATCAAAACACCATCTTTATTTTGCAGTTGCAGTTCATTGAAGTTATATAATAAAGTTTTAAGGTGCAGCACAACTATTCATAATCTGTTTAAAATTTTAAAAGCATTCTTTATTTACAGAAAATCCTGTCCTAGCCTTAAATGATGAAACTAGAAAAAGACTTAGTCAAAATACGGGATTAGCATCTACAACTTCAGCCGTAAACTGCACTGTTTAAATTAAAATGCTATTTTAATTTGAAATAAAAGTCCACCGGTACAAGATTTTTCAACCATGAGCATAAAGAAATTCAATGAAAGTGACCTAGAGTTTTAGGAAAGGACGGAGTGTGTACACAACCCTGATTTACCATGACCACCAAATTTAATCCCTGGTTATATGTAAAAAATTAAGATGAAGTATATATTAAAACGGAAATTATAGATAAACTCGACGGGGGTGACCGTAAAAATACGACAAATACCCTCGCCCTCACAACTACCTCGCCAAGTACCCTCGCCCTCACAACTACCTCGCCAAGTTACCCTCGCCCTCACAACTACCTCGCCAAGTACCCTCGCCCTCATAACTACATCGCCAAGTACCCTCGCCTCACAACTACATCAATAACCCTCGCCCTCACAACTACCTCGGCAAATACCCTCGCCCTCACACAACTACCTCGGCAAATACCCTCGCCCTCACACAACTACCTCGGCAAATACCCTCCGCCCTCAAAAACGACCTCGGCAAATACCTCGCCCTCACACAACTACCTCGGCAAATACCCTCGCCCTCTCACAACTACCTCGGCAAATACCCTCCACCTCGCAATTAACTGAAAATTCCCTGACAATGATCTCATCTGTATGTTTTTCATAGACCATTTTTCATATTTAATTTGGATATAGCATACTTAAATCTACAACAATCTAGAAATAAAATCTAGAAATAAAAAGGATTATTGCTTTCGCCACCTTCAGCACTTAGGGCTTTCTAACAAAAACTGTTCAACAATTTCGGATTGTTGCACAATCCCAAAAGAATAGTTTGATACAAAAAAAAAAAAAAAAAAAAAAGTCAATTTACTTTTACATGCATTTTGCCTAACCTGTTATTTCCATTCATCTCAATTTTTTTAGTAACTGGGGTTGCAAGCTTACCGACATTTAATTAACACTAAACAGAAAAGTTCACTCAAAACATCAAATTAATCTTCAACCTTTACATATAGGCTACTTCGCAGCCACACGTCTTCCTAGAAACTGGCGAGAATTTAATCGAGAACCAAATATAGCATACTGCTTCAGCAGGCCTATCTTTACCTGGACAAACTCAGATAAAGCCTTAATTTATACTAATGCCTACAGCTTTATGGCTAATGGCTAGTGGAATTTAACTGGCCTACTATAAATAAGATTAATTCGTGAAGACCTTAAATAAATATGCAAGTCTATTAAAGACTTAAAACGCTAAACAATAGCATTTCCCTTTGCCAACATCATCTCTAGGATGATGTAAGTATACACTTTGTCACTGATATTTAGCTAGGTTACAAAACTCAAATTTAAAGATAATGGAGTTACAAGACATCGGACCTTCTCTGGTTCTGGCAGTCTTTAATGTCAAGAGTTCTGCATTCACGTACGAAAATCAAATGCATGAAATGGCCCCCTTAAGCATAAAGATCTAAATTATCTGAAAGACCGGACTAAATATATTTGATAATTATACGCAAATTATCGAGTAACTATGTAAATGCAAACACTGATAAATATCAATATTTCACTGAAGGTGTAAAATCGTACCATTCTACTCATGAAAGTTCACAGGATATAACAAATTAAAAACTTCATTTCAAGTCCCAAAGCGTATCACGTACAAGCAAAAAGCTAACAAAGTTCGGCCATTTTTTATTAGCAAAGCCTCAAAAACCCTAAGCCTAAAAACAAACCATTAAAAGCTGGAGAAATGCTTACAGAAAAGCAAAACGCAACAATAGATCCACACTATACAAAACACACCTGACATTGAACATGATACCTAATTCTGACTTCCTGACTTCTGAGTTCTGAGTATGGTGTTTTTTTCTTCTAGACTAGGACAAGGAAGATAAAACAAGAACAGTGGACTCCTGTTTCCTTGGAAGACACGTGGCGCCATCTACAATTACATCACCAGCCAGTTGTACAGTTTCCTTGGAAGAAAAGTAGCGCCATCTACATTTAAATCAATAAAACACATTTCCTTCATTTGGTCAATAAGGTGGGCTTCATTAATTTGTCAGTTGTAGTAGGGCATTTTTTAAAAATTTTCTTTCATGCCATAACTTTTTTGTCATAGGTGTGTAAAAGTGTTTTTTTTCAGTCTGCAATTGTTCCCTTGACTTATTTCTGAAACTGACATTTCTAAATAAAGTTACTGAAAGGTTTCATTGTTTATTTTATTAAAAAATGCACTACAAAAATAAAGAAACAGACAAATCCTTGGTTTTTAATTACTCTCATTACGATTCTCCGCATCGAAAGCCAATTTTGGTGAAATACGGAATAGCTATCGAGTGTCACATTCTTTTATGATTTTATTTTCCTTCCATATTTGGAGAACATAACGTAAGAAAAGAAAACGGGTTTGATGAGGGTCTAGGTTAAAACAACTTTTTTTTCATTCGTGACAAGAATGCCAACAAAAAGCTTCGACTTATTGATAAATACGCATACAGTGATATATTATCTTTGAATACCGGATATGATTATCTTGTGGAAAGTTTCCTTTACTTAGTGAATTAAGGTAAATGTCGGCAGTTTGGGATTTACATTACTGTCAAGTACCTTCCCTGATCACTAAGTCAGTTTTCAACATAAATGCAAAATTTTACCCACTATGCAGAAGTTCATTTAAACTTACTGATAAACCCCGCCCTCCCCATGGCCACCTCTCTCTGTCTCTTTCAAGCTAAATAATCTCTCATAATCATACATGTACCACTTTAGCCAGAAAAACTACCATCCGTATCAGTGGCTGATCTAGAACTCTTTCATGGGGTGGCGATGGTTGGGGACACTTATAATTATCATCTAGATAATTTATTGAAAGAAAATAATGTTCTGTTATTCATATCCATGGGGGACGAGCACGTGACCAGGTCTCCCCGCCCCACCCCACCCCTTAAGTCCCGCCACTGGTCTGTATCACTCTCAACTCGATATTTAGACTCCCCATTAGTAATATATATATATATATATATATATATATATATATATATATATATATATATATATATATAAAGTCGTCCAATATTCAGTTTCCGTGACTCTTTCCTTAATTGTAATAAAAAATAATATATTCTAGTTAGCCTTGTGAGCCTTCAGGTGTAACCTAGTGGACTGGAGTCACTGGACACTAACGAAAACCATTCACTCTCTGATTTGAAGTATGATGTCACACGAAAATTAAAAGAACTACGTACCTATCAGACCAAAGAAAACAGTTTTTTGGCTAACTATAGAAAAAAGCGTTACATTTTTTCCCAAGCCAAAGACTTGCATTAACCTTTTAATTATTCGTTTTCTGCATTGATATTTAAGTTGTATATAAGTAAAATTTACAAATTTAATAACAAGGTCATATAGACATTATAATATGAAAGTAATATGAGAAAAGAAAGTATGGTAATACGAAAGACAAAAGGAAAACTATGACTAAGCCCCTTTAAGACTCTGTAACAACATATACAGAGTATCTGTATCTTTCTCTGTGGCTGTTAAGTCATATTATAATTTATTATACATAAATAACACACTCATATCCGTTTAATACATCAGAAAATAAGCCCATAAGTAAGGGAAATTTAAAGATACACGCTGCTACAAATAGCTAACTTTTCTCAAAGCAAACAGTGCCTGAGGTAATAGTACGAGCTTATTTGCAATGCTGATCTCTCCCTTTGACACTGTCTAGATTTTGCGGGTAAATATTTAGATATCAAACTGGAAGCATTTAACGAATATTTCAGCATGTGGTAAAGTATTAACCTATGAAGTAATAGATTGAGAAAACATCAGTTACGATATGTCTAACGGTGCAGTAATGAAAAATTTAGATTTATTGGCGTTTTTGTGTGACAGCTATGCCAACGACTTTAACGAAATACGTATACGGGGTTTTCTCGAAAGCTGTCGAGATTACGGAACGGTCGAGTAAAAAGTCATACGATATGAAGTATAAACAGCTTATGACTCTTTCTGTATGAATAATACAGGTTTATTTCACAACCCAATGTGGGCATTATAATATCAACCTCAACCTCACTTTTCTGTATCGACAAAGCTTAAGTTTTACGCAGACGAGGAATGAGACAGACAATGTCTCGAAACTGTCTGTGAACTGTATTTTATTCTTGGAAATTCTACTATATTTTTATGTTTGTTGCAGTTTGACGTCGTGTTCTGACATTCATATAGATTTTATGTTATTGTATTTTACTCGATTATCCCTGTTGCTTTCATTGTAGGGGTTTTGTTGACAATGCAGCTGAATTCACACCAGTTATAGGCCTATATACTGCTGCTTGGAAGCGTCATGATGGCCCAACACCTTAGTTTAACAGATTTCAACCGTTGTTTTCTGCTTGCATATACTTATGTATGTTTGTTGATTTTATTCATCTCTCTCTCTCTCTCTCTCTCTCTCTCTCTCTCTCTCTCTCTCTCTCTCTCTCTCTCTCCGTCTTCTATGTTCTCGAGTTCATATCAGTTTTGAATCCTTCCCACAGAATACAGTTAGATTTTTGGAAGGAATTTCTTTGACGTCCGAGTGTAATAATCACACCATGAGCGTTTCAAAGTGTTAAATTATTCACAATATAACCAACAACATAACTAACCCGTCCTAACCTAGCGTAACCTCATCTAGTACTACACAGCTGCATGACTTTAATACAGTCTAATTTTTGATATTTGTAAACATTAGTCATGTCTAGGTTCCTAACAGATGAAATGTTTTACGAATGGCATCATTACTAGTCTATTATCACTCTCATCTGGTACCCAATGGGCAATTCTGAAAAAAATTCCATAAAATTTGGTACACGATTCTACAAGTCACAGAGATAAACTTATACAATTTAAGATTGCAATGAACAACACAGATCCATAAATATGGCTGAGACACTTGTGTTTTACAGCTTGGAAAACTATATGCAAATTTGTGTAATTCTGAACATATGGTTCCAGTAGATATACATATGCTAAATGTAACAACTGTATTTTAACACTTAAAAAAGTATCTCATGTTGAAGGCTTTATATAACAACATTTTCATCTGACCTTGGTGTTATTTATATTCCTGACCTTAGGTTTGAACCATTTGGCAGATACACCGAGGAAAAGTGTAGAGCATTTGCAGGAAAGTACAAGCCCTTTAACTCATGGTCTAAAAGAACTTGCTGAGATAAAGCTTACTTACTCTGAACCAACTGACATATTGTATATTGTGGAATCCCAATCAGGCAGCGGGTGATATAAAAGCAAGCTTGCCCTGGAGAATTGTTCCCATTTGAAGATTCGGTGCCTTTGAATAATACTTCGGGGTTCGAGATGCTAAATGCACACTGCCCAAGCCAGGGTGGATTTGGTTAGGGTCTACAGGCTAGTAAGAATTTCAGCCTGGAAGACGCCGTAACAGAGGTATATAGAGGCCGTTATGAGAAAACTGTCGTAAAACATGGCGTCTTGTTAAGTGATAGCTATTTCTAATTACGCAAAGGCTTCAAAACTTGAATTACTTACAAGACAGCTTGATTTAATCTATAAGTACTACGCTCACATTAAGTATGTGGATAAGGATCGCCAATTGTGGAGCTATTTGGCAACAAATCAACTTTACTAATATATTTCTAAAAGAGAAAGGATTTGTCATGTTTCAAATAAGTGCCCAGAAACAAATATTCGTATAGGCCTACAAATTACCAAGAGTGCAAACATTTCCCGTCTGCTTATGTTAATTCTTGTGTTATTAGTGATGTTACACGAACAAACTCCACATCAAGCAAAGCACTTGAAAATGAATGAATTTATAAACTTATGAGTACGTAGCAGGGTAGCAGCCTAGTGTGTTTTATGCAGTATAAGAAAAAAATTTGAAAAACACACTTCAGAAGAACGTATTCATGTCATAAATCTGATATCAGCCAAACTTGTTCGCATATGTACATTTTATTTTGCCCAAAATGTAGTATATGTATCACTGGCTAATTCAGTCTTGTAGACTCTTATGTGACCCGGTCATATGATACAAAGATCATAATATTTAACGTGACCATATTTCTACTC
>NC_087207.1:54800020-54836361 GCF_015104395.2 Macrobrachium nipponense
GAGTAGAAATATGAGGCCGTTTACATATTATGATCTTTGTATCATATGACCGGGTCACATAAGAGTCTACAAGACTGAATTAGCCAGTGATACATATACTACATTTTGGGCAAAATAAAATGTACATATGCAAACAAGTTTGGCTGATATCAGATTTATGACATGAATACGTTCTTCTGAAGTGCGTTTTTCAAATGTTTTTCTTATACTGCATAAAACACACTTGGCTGCTACCCTGCTACGTACTCATAAGTTTATAAATTCATTCATTTTCAAGTGCTTTGCTTGATGTGGAGTTTGTTCGTGTAACATCACAAATAACACAAGAATTAACATAAGCAGACGGGAAATGTTTACACTCTCGGTAATTTGCAGGCCTATATGAATATTTGTGTCTGGGCACTTATTTGAAACATGACAAATCCTTTCTCTTTTAGAAATATATTAGTAAAGTTGCTTTGTTGCCAAATAGCTCAACAATTGGAAATCCTTATCCACATATACTTAATGTGAGCTTAGTACTTATAGATTAAATCAAGCTGTCTTGTAAGTAATTCAAGTTTTGAAGCCTTTGCGTAATTAGAAATAGCTATCACTTAACAAGACGCCATATTTTACGTCAATTTTCTCATAACGGCCTCTACCTCTGTTACGGCGTCTTCCAGGCTGAATTTCTTACTAGCCTGTAGACCCTAACCAAATCCACCCTGGCTAAGGCATTGTGCATTTAGCATCTCGAACCCCGAAGTATTATTCAAAGGCACCGAATATTCAAATGGGAACAATTCTCCAGGGCAAGCTTGCTTATATATCACCCGCTGCCTGATTGGGATTCCACAATATACAATATGTCAGTTGGTTCAGAGTAAGTAAGCTTTGTCCCAGCAAGTTCTTTTAGACCATGAGTTAAAGGGCTTGTACTTTCCTGCAAATGCTCTACACTTTTCCTCAGTGTATCTGCCAAAGGGTTCAAACCTAGGGTCAGGAATATAAATAACACTAAGGTCAGATGAAAATGTTGCTATATAAAGCCTTCCTTCAACATGAGATACTTTTTTAAGTGTTAAAATACAGTTGTTACATATAGCATATGTATATCTACTGGAACCATATGTTCAGAATCACACAAATTCCTTAGGCTATATAGTATTTGCATATAGTTTTCCAAGCTGTAAAACACAAGTGTCTCAGCCATATTTATGGGTCTGTGTTGTTCATTGCAATCTTAAATTGTATTAGTTTATTTCTGTGACTGGTAGAATCGTGTACCAAATTTTATGGAATTTTTTCAGAATTGCCCATTGGGTACCAGATGAGAGTGATAATAGACTAGTAATGATGCCATTCGTAAAACATTTCATCTGTTAGGGACCTAGACAGGACTAATGTTTACAAATATCAAAAATAACTTCAGAGAAATATTACAATTTACAAGAAGTTCACAGTACAATTTTACAAGTTTTCAAGAACTTTTGGAAAAGAGTAAAGTTTAATTTAATCCGAGGTTTATAATGGTTGCCTCAGGGTTGGTGAAAAATGACACCTAAGAGGCACAGAAATTAGGCTGTATTAAAATCATGCAGCTGTGTAGTACTAGATGAGGTTACGCTAGGTTAGGACGGGTTAGTTATGTTGTTGGTTATATTGTGAATAATTTAACACTTTGAAACGCTCATGGTGTGATTATTACACTCGGACGTCAAAGAAATTCCTTCCAAAAATCTAACTGTATTCTGTGGGAAGGATTCAAAACTGATATGAACTCGAGAACATAGAAGACGGAGAGAGAGAGAGAGAGAGAGAGAGAGAGAGAGAGAGAGAGAGACGAGTAGAGTGCCGAGAGAGATGAGGAGAGAGATTGATGAGAGAAAGATTAATAAAATCAACAAACATACATAAGTATATGCAATCAGGAAACAACGATTGAAATCTGTTAAACTAAGGTGTTGGGCTATCATGACGCTTCCAAGCAGCAGTATAGGCCTATAACTGGTGTGAATTCAGCTGCATTGTCAACAAAACCCCTACAATGAAAGCAACAGGGATAATCGAGTAAAATATAATAACATAAAATCTATATGAATGTCATTTTCTCATGTATTAAACGGGTATGAGTGTGTTATTTATGTATAATAAATGATAATATGACTTAACAGACACAGAGAAAGATACAGATACTCTGTATATGTTGTTTCAGTCTTAAAGTGGCTTAGTACATAGTTTTCCTTTTGACTTTCGCATTCCTATACTTTCTTTTTTCATATTACTTTCATATTATAATGTCTAGATGACCTTGTTATTAAATTTGTAAATTTTACTTATATACAACTGAAAATTAAATGCAGAAAACGAATAATTAAAAGGTTAATGTAAGTCTTTGGCTTGGGAAGAAATGTAACGCATTCTTTCTATAGTTAGCCAAAAAAACAGTTTTCTTTGGTCTGATAGGTACGTTTTCTTTTAATTTTCGTGCGACCTCATACTTCAAATTACGTAGTGAATGGTTTTCGTTAGTGTCCAGTGATTCCAGTCCACTAGGTTACACCTGAAGGCTCACAAGACTAACTAGAATATATTATTTTTTATTATAATTAAGGAAAGAGTCACGGAAACTGAATATTGGACGACTTTATAATATATACGTTATATATATATATATATATATATATATATAATATATATATATATATATATATATATATATATATATATATATATATATATATATATGGGTGTGTGTGTGTGTGTGTGTGTGTGTGTGTGTGTATGTGTATACATACATATATATATATATCTCTATATATATATATATATATATATATATATATATATATATATATATATATATATATATTACTAATGAGAGTAAATATCGAGTGAGAGTGATACATACAGACCAGTGGCGGGACTTAAGGGGTGGGGTGGGGCGGGGAGACCTTGTCACGTGCTCGTCCCCCATGGATATGAATAACAGAACATTATTTTCTTTCAATAAATTATCTAGATGATAATTATAAGTGTCCCACCCCATGAAAGAGTTCTAGATCAGCCACTGATATGGATGGTAGTTTTACTGGCTAAAGTGGTACATGTATGATTATGAGAGATTATTTAGCTTGAGAGAGAGAGAGGAGAAGAGAGAGAGAGAGAGAGAGAGAGAGAGAGAGAGAGAGAGAGAGAGAGGTGGCCATGGGGAGGGCGGGGTTTATCAGTAAGTTTAAATGAACTTTTGCATAGTGGGTAAAATTTTGTATTTATGTTGAAAACTGACTTAGTGATCAGGGAAGGTACTTGACAGTAATGTAAATCCCAAACTGCCGACATTGACCTTAATTCACTAAGGAAACTTTCCACAAGATAATCATATCCGGTATTCAAAGATAGTATATCACTATATACGTATTTATCAATAAGTCGAAGCTTTTTGTTGGAATTCTTGTCACGAATGATAAAAAGTTGTTTTAACGTAGACCCTCATTAAAACCGTTTTCTTTTCTTACGTTATGTTCTCCAAATATGGAAGGAAAATAAAATCATAAAAGAATGTTACACTTGATAGCTATTCCGTATTTCACCAAAAATGGCTTTCGATGCGGAGTATCGTAACTGACAGTAATTAAAAACCAAGGATTTGTCTGTTTCTTTATTTTTGAAGTGCATTTTTTAATAAAATAAACAATGGAACCTTTCAGTAACTTTATTTAGAAATGTCAGTTTTAGAAATAAGTCAAGGGAACAATTGCAGACTAAAAAAAAAAAAATCTTTTACACACCTATTACAAAAAAATCTTTTACACACCTATGGCATGAAAGAAAATGAAAAAAAAAATGCCCTACTACAACTGACAAATTAATGAAGCCCGCCTTATTGACCAAATGAAGGAAATGTGTTTTATTGATTTAAATGTAGATGGCGCTACTTTTCTTCCAAGGAAACTGTACAACTGGCTGGTGATGTAATTGTAGATGGCGCCACGTGTCTTGCTAGGAAACAGGAGTCCACTGTTCTTGTTTTATCTTCCTTGTCCTAGTCTAGAAGAAAAAAAACCCTACTCAGAAGTCAGAAGTCAGAACTAGGAATCATGTTCATTGTCAGGTGTGTTTTGTGTATCTATTGTTGCGTTTTGCTTTTCTGTAAGCATTTCTCCAGCTTTTAATGGTTTGTTTTTAGGCTTAGGGTTTTTGAGGCTTTGCTAATAAAAATGGCCGAACTTTGTTAGCTTTTTGCTTGTACGTGATATGCTTTGGGACTTTGAACTGGGGAAGTTTTTCATTTATATCCTGTGAACTGTTTCATGAGCAGAATGGTACGGTTTCACACCTACAGTGAAATATTGATTTTTGTCGGTGTTTGCATTTACATAGTTACTCGATAATATGCGTAAATATGCGTAAAATTATCAAATATATTTAGTCCAGTCTTTCAAATAATTTTGATCTTTATGCTCTAGGGGGCCATTTTATGTATTTAAGGTCTTCACGAATTAATCTTATTTATAGTAGGCCAGTTAAATTCCACTGGCCATTAGCCATAAAGCTGTAGGCTTTAGTATAAATTAAGCCTTTATCTGGGGTTGTCCAGCTAAAGATAGGCCTGCTGAAGCAGTATGTTATATTTGGTTCTCGATTAAATTCTCGCCAGTTTCTAGGGAGACTTGTGGCTGCGAAGTAGCCTATATGTAAAGTTTGAAGATTAATTTGATATTTTGAGAACCTTTCTGTTTAGTGTTAATTAAATGTCGGTAAGCTTGCAAACCCAGTTACTAAAGCAAAATAGATGAATGGAATAACAGGTTAGGCATAATGCATGTAAAAGTAAATTGACTTTTCAATTTTTTTTTTTTACCCAACTATTCATTTAGGATTGTGCAACAATCCGAAATTGTTGAACAGTTTTTGTTAGAAAGCCTTAAGTTCTGAAGGTGGCGAAAACAATAATCCTTTTTATTTCTATTTTATTTATGGATTTTTATAGATTATGTATGCTATATCCAGAGTAAATATGAACAATGTTCTATGAAACTGTATACAGATGAGATCATTGTCAGGGAATTTTCAGTGTTATTTGTGAGGGCGAGGGTACTTGGCGAGGTAGTTGTGAGGGCGAGGGTACTTGGCGAGGTAGTTGAGGGCGAGGGTATTTGTCATATTTCTACGGTCATCCCCGTGGAGTTTTATCTATATAATTTCCGTTTTAATATATGCTTAGTCTTAATGTTTTACATATAACCAGGGATTAAATTTGGTCAATGGTAAATCAGGGTTGTGTGTACACTGTCCTTGACTAAACCCTAGATCACTTTCATTGAATTTCTTTAATGCTCATGGTTGAAAAATCGTGTACCGGTGGACTTTTATTTCAAATTAAAATAGCATTTTAATTTAAACAGTGCAGTTTACGGCTAAAGTTGTAGATGCTAATCCCGTATTTTGAAAAGTCTTTTTCTAGTTTCATCACTTATGGCTAGGACAGGATTTTCTGTAAATAAAGAATGCTTTTAAAATAAACAGATTATGAATAGTTATGTGCTGCACCTTAAAACTTTAATATTATCTAACTTCAATGAACTGCAATTGCAAAATACGGTAATTCTTCAGAAGCAATCCGCACTGGATATTAAAATAATCACCTACATGGAAAGAGCATGTGAAAAGCAATGTAAAAAGTAGTCATTATATGAGATTGAACGGGATGGAATTAAATGAGCTTGATAAGTTTTTACCTCGAATTTTTCCAAAGTCGGGAGAGGTGTTTCCTCTACGGTAATGTTTCCTTTTATGAGCCCTCTAACTTTCTTACGCAAACAAAAGCAGTTCCAGTTACTCATTATTGGCTGAGAGGTGTGACATCGTTATGATGTAATGGGTTTCATAACCAATTAGAACGACTTTAGTTGAAAATTAAGTTAAACTATTATTTTAGCGGAGTAATAGTTACCTGTCAAGTGTCCACAGGTATCCTTGTATGACTGAATACTCAAATAATGAAGCAAAAACCGGCATTTTGTCTTAATGTAGCTATGGTAGAGGCAGTGGCTGGCCCTTCTGGCATTAATTTTGACACCTTAGATTTCCTACCGATTGTTTGCAGTGCAATGTGGGTTACGGTGAATTTTATTATTTGTCTAGTGGTAGTAAAGAAGTTGTGATTGAATATGCTCAAAGACATAATTTAATTCTAAAGCAAAAAAACTGCGAGTGTTGTGGAGCTATTTGTTGGATAGACTACAACAGGAATGCCTTTAAGTGTGATCGCTCTGTAGTGACGAAAGTGATGCGACGCCCAAATCCATCCGCCGCGGTAAGTAGTCTTACTGTAACCCCTGTGGCTAGCGCGCGCAGCGCAACATTACGTCTTGCCAGTAAATGCCGTGCTTGCTAAGAATCTTTAAATATGCGGATAAGGCGCGAAGCGCAGTTCCGCTACGGCCTTACTGACGGCGCACACAAATCGATCGTCGCGGATATGTAGTCGCAACCTACTTTGTTTGTTGTTGTTTTGGTATCGCCGCCATATTGGTTTTGGCGTTCTTCCGCCGATTTCGGTCGGCGGTCGAGTGGGCCCGCGAATCTGTAGGTGCTCCCAATTATTATTATTGCTGCAAAGCACTCCTTTCTGGTATTTCCCCACCCAAAACCCCCGATTCCCAACTGGGGGCCCCCAAGCTTGTTGGGTGGAAAAGGGGGTTAAAATAACATTTCCTCAAGAAAACAAGAGGAGATTCACTGAAAAAACACCATTAAATGAAGGATTGTTAATTTTCTTTTAGAAACTGGTGATGCGGCTTGCTTCTGAAGAATTACCCAAAATACATATGTAGTGTTTTGATAATCTAAAGAATAATTATTTTACTATTTAAAATTTTATTAAATGAAATGTCTAGTTTTAGCCATACTTGCAGGATTGATTGTGAGTGAGCTTGAAACTTTAATCGTAATTTGGCGCAATGTCTTGCAATTGTTGCAGTATTTATCTCCATTTCTGGTTATATGGCCTGGTTTGGTGAAGATTTGATTAGTGGGTACCTCCTGGTAATTATTGTATGAGTTCTGAATAATTTTTTTTGTGTATCACTTGTGGTCAAGACGTGGAAATAAATCGGTTTAAGCCTTTGAAGACTTGTACTTGAAGGCTTTCAACTTAATTGTGACTATTGTAGGCCATTTCAGCTGCTGGAGATTTAGGTGTAATTAGCGAATTGCAGAAATTTTTTTTTCAAAATTAAAAGGCTGAACTTATTCGGTTACTGGTCCCGGAACCGGTATAATACCCCAATGAAAGTGATGGTGTTATGGCTTATCGAAAAATAGTAGAGAAATATGCCATAGCTTAGAGAAGAGATCTGTACCCAATCCATAGTTCTCTTCACCTGATCCAGGTATTTACTATCGCTCTTAAACGAATTGTGAAATTTATTCAAAGACCAGTGTAAATTAACTTGAAAGTATACGGTCTCCAATAACTTCTTATCATACTATAATGGGGGTAATGTCTGTCTCTCATTCAATCACGGCCAAACGGCTGGTCAGATGGGCATGAAACTTGGCAGGGTTATGGTGGGGACCCCTAAGATGGTTTGTAATGGGGTTTCATCCAACCTACCCCCCTACCTAACCCCCTCCTTTGTAGGTTGTGGGGGTGAGAAGGGGTTTCCCTGAAACGGACCATTTTCTGGCAGTGAAACGAGGCTGGTTATTCCCGTAGACTTGGTTACTTTACGAATTTTCATACATAATTTCTGTACAACTTCCCTGGAGAAAGTCTCTAATATTTCAGCTCGGACACAATAGAAGATGAAAATTTTCTTTAATATCCTCAAGATTTTTTGAATAACTTAAATGTATCGGGACTGCCAGTGCACAAAATAACGAAGAAGTACTGCCCGGTAATGTTGCTTCGGAATTTCGATCCTGCCAATGGACATTGCAACGGAACGAGGTACACAGTTATGGAGCTAAACTCCCACATCATCGAAGCAGTGATAGGAACGGGCCCTCACACCGGCAAACATCTGTTCATCCCCCGGATTCCTCTGATGCCTTCAGACAACCAGTTTCCGTTCCAGTTACGGCGCAGGCAGTTTTCCATCAACCTGGCCTTCTCATTCACTGCAAACAAGTCACAGGGCCAGTGTGATGGTAATTGCTTCATAGCAAAGAAAGATAAAGGAAAGGAGAACGCATTTTCGAGAAGTTCGGCAGCAAGGAGGTTTTCGCGCCACTGTTGGAGGCGCCTATGTTCGTGGTTGTTCCAGAATCAGCAGGAGTGTTGTGGATCTCGTCGTTACGTGAGAAACGCCGCGATTTCTGATGCAATACCTCGTCTAGATTCATCTAAGAAGTTCTAGAAATCCCTGGAGTCGGTGACGTTCGCCGTAGGCTCCGCCCCCAGAGTGCCGTATAAATACGACGAACGAACTTTGGAGAGGAGTGATCGTAGAAGAGAGAGAGATCGTAAAAGAGAGAGATCACCAGTTAGTAAGAGCCACAGATCAGATTATCAGTGAGAGATCAGCAGCAGCAGAGATCTTCCGTGAGATACGAGAAAAAGGAACCGACGAAGTATCAATCAAAAGAGTTGGTTGGATATTGGTCTAGTCGTCTTCAGGTGTGGTCTACCGTGTTATCTCGACGTCGAGCAGACTTCAGAGAAGAAAAGGTCCTGTTACAGGTGTTGGGGAAATCCTGCCTTACAAGAAGATTAGTTTCTGCAATACGGAGTCAAGAGGACGTCCGCAATCGCCGATCTACTTGTATAAAGCCACCTCTTCGAAGTGCCAAACTGTTTAGCAAGTATTCTTATTACCTCACTGTTTCCCCCAGTTCATGCAGCATAAGATTCTGTCTTTTTATGTAAATAGGAGATACCATTCTGCATTTACCTTTGTTAGTAAGCTTGTAAATAAACCTTTGTTGTGTTAGTGTTTCTTTCTATATTCATATCCCCAGTTTCAACTGTTTTGTGTTAAGTTTTTTTTTTTTTTTTTTTTTTTTTTATTTCTATCGAACTTGAAGCGGACCTCCCTCAGAGGCCGTAACATGTCTCTGAGATCTCAGGGTCCGTAACAGCCAGACTTTGGATCGTGTTGGTGTGTTTCTGCCGTCACCCATGTTCACGCATGGCCAACTGTATGTGGCGATGAGCAGAGCAACTGACTCTGCCAAATTGAAATTAAGTTGTGGACAAACTGATAATATTGTGTACAAAGAGGTTCTGTAGTAGGTATGTATAAAAATCGCTCTTTTAATATTGCTGAACAAATAGTGCATATAAATTTTTCACTTTTGCACCCGTATTTTATCACGATGGTTAAGTTTGCTAGTATTATTGAAATAATCCAATCTTATTTTCCATACTGGAAATGCCTCGCGAAGCTCAGCGTGGTAAGGGTGTGTATTTTTTTTAAATAAATTTCTAAAATAGTCTTTCATATTGCAAGCAAAGTTTTAAAGAATTTTGTTTATTGCAAGATTATAGATAATGAATTTTACAGCTAGCAATTTTCAGTATGGTTCTGTTTTAAACGTGGAGAATGTTAATCTTAATCTACAATAAGTTCGCACAAGATTTAGTTAGGTTCAAGTGGAATTGCCACTTGAGTTGACCCTACTGGTTTAGATACCACGAATATATGCCCTTGTACCATATACAGTGGCCAAAATCTTTCCCCCCTCTGAAAGATTCAGAAAGACCTTTCCCAAGCGTTATGGTATTCTTCAGATATATTGATTTGAAAGAAGTCTTATCTGGTCTTAAGATCTCTCAGCCAATTTTAAAGCTGTAAGACTCGTCAATCCCATCCGGGCGAATTTTATCTTGACAAATTTCATTCGTTCGTGGTAAATCGAAGTAAATGGTTAGGAGTCCTAGTTTTTAGCTGTGTAGGTGTATCAGTTAACTGGTATATTTGTAAACCAATACACCTTGTTTTCAAAGCATATTTTCACCCCTGGCAGGTTCATTCTATTTCAAACTACAAGCAGTGACGGAAAGAAAGTCCATGCTATGGAATTCATAGCTAATTGATAAGTATAGACTGCCATGGGATTCTGACAAATGAGGTGAAGGTAAGGTCATGGAATCCTCTGCCAATTGAAAGGTGAAGATCATCAACTGCGTAGGGAAGTGAAGGTCAACATCATGGAATACTCTACGAAATGAGAAAAGCAGGTCAACATTGTGGGATTCCCTGCCCAATTAAAATGTGAAGGTCAACGCAATGGAATACTCTGCCAAATTAGTGGTCAATGCCATGAGATGCCCAGCCTATTTAACATTGAAGGTTAGAGCCATGGGATCCTTTGCCAAAAGAGAAGTGAAAATAAACATGAAGTGATGCAGAAATCCGTGGAATCCTCTGCCGAATGAGAGGTCAAGGTCAACGTCATGGAGACCTTTTCGACATAAGAAGTAAGGTCGTCACTGAATCCTCTGCCAATTGTGGGTAAAATGTCAAGTCCTGGAAACCTTTACCACATGAAAGCGAAGGTCAAAGTAGTGAATTTCTCGTCATAGGATGGTGAGGGTCAGCGTTGTGGAATCCTCTGACAAATTACTTAAGGTCAATTCTATGGCATCCTATATCAAGAAGTGAAGGTCAGCTTAATGGATCCTCTGTCAATTTAATATGAAGATCAACGTCATGGAATCCTATTCCAGGTGCCAGGGGATGATGAACAGCATATATTTCATAGCCAAATGAAGGTTGAGATTTCCTGCTAGACGATAGGTGACATCATGGAATTCTCACGAGTAATAAAACTTCGTAGAATTATCTGCTGCACGGCACGGAAATCTCAAAGGTGAGCTATTAGTAACGTATTAGATACCATAGCTAGTTTTTTTTTTTCAATTGAAAATTTCTCTCATAAGTTTGCAGGCTAAGAACTTTATTTTAGTATTGCAGTAGTGTTAGAGTATGCAGTAGTGTTAGAGTATGCAGTGTCATTGTTTGCAAGGTTATTGAAAGTGCTTGATGGGTCTCCCCATAATTTTAACACAAGTGCTGTAGGTATCTTTAAACAGTTTCTTCATCGCCAGATACATTAAACTGGAAAAATCTGGTGTATAATACTTGAATTTCAAGTATTCTGCATGCATAGAATAAACGCATTCGAGTTGGAGATATGTCTAATCTGTTTTGATGCCTACAAAAAGTGAAAATATTTTCTTGTCATTGCTTACAAGTTTACGTTTTGATTTCAATGTGGAGATAGTATTAATGAAGCGAGTACTGTTTTTTTTCTTTTAACTTACAAATCAACTGGGCATTTTATAATAATTTAAGGTTAAGTTTTAGTGAAGTAGTTTAAATTAACGTTAAAATCATGGCGCCATTTTTATTGTCTATATAGGATTGTCTGGATTAAATGCTGGTAAATGCACATTGCACTCATCACTTTGACACAACAGCAGTATACTGTCTTCGGTAATGCTAGAATGATCTATAAGGGACAGACCCATCTTGAATCATTTTTAAAAGCACTATGTAAAAACTAGTAGTTGTAACAACTTATTGTTAATACAGAAGTTTTTTTTCCAGTTCTAATTTTTTTCTTGAATTTCAGAATCTTGAGATAACCGGATTAGAGGCAAGGTATAGTATCTTGCCTGAAAAGAACTTTACATATTCAAGGGGAAACTCTAACGTCTCGGCAACACAAGTCATTATCAAGATGATCCCATCAATCAAGCCATCTTGAAGCAAACAGTCATCGTCGATAAATGTACAAAATTTTTATTTCTCTATACTAGAACCCCAAAGTCTTAATCTATACAGATCGGATATATGCGCACTTAAATTTAGATTTGTTCACGAACAATTAGCACTTCAGAACCTTTAGATTCCAAGTAATGCTGTCCTTCAGTAAGATCAGTATTAACTTTGTCAAGCTTCATAAAATATAAAGCATAATTTACTTGCAGGAATGTTGAAAGCACCTTCTAATATTAAAAATTAAAATTTGTTGATAATCACTAACTTGTAACTTTAAAATTGCATAGTTCCTGACTTGAATTTGTTCTTAATTGGTTAAATGAAATAATTTGTGCTATATTAAAAGATCTTTACTTACAATACAGCTTTTTTAAAAAAAAAAAATCACTGAACAGTGAACTCCAACCGAATTAGGGTTTTGTACATGCAACTTCCCCGGCAGATATATACTTAGCTATAGTCTCCGACGTCCCGACAGAATTCAAAACTCGCGGCACACGCGACAGGTAGGTCAGGTGACCAGCCCACTCCTGCCGCTGGGTGGCGGGAATAGGAACCATTCCCGTTTTCTAACCAGAATTTTTCTGTCGCCGGTAACAACAACACCGTTGTTGGTACCTCCTGCTTTGGAATTCTTTTCTCGTTGGCCGAGGATTATCTGTTTGATCTTTGGTGTTGTATATTGATCTTTGGCTTTGGCATACGCTTATCGTGGACCGTTTTTTGGATTTTGGTTTGGATTCTCTTTAAAATGTCTGACGTGGTACCTGTATTTAGTGTGTGTACGAAAGAGGAATGTAAGGTGAGGCTACCGAAAGCTGCGGTGGATCCTCACACGGTCTGTAAAAAATGTAGGGGGAATGATTGTTCTGCAACTAATACCTGTCTGGAATGTGAGAGTTTAACGGAAGTGGAATGGAAGACCTTGGCTTCTTATGTAAGGAAACTTGAGAAAGATAGAGTTAGGAGGGCTTCCATCAGAAGCTCCCCCCTAAGATGCTGACCCTTCCCTTGGCGTTGGGTAGGGGCTTATGGGACCAGCAGCTGGGCTCTGATGCCTGGTGGGGTTGTTTTCTCAGTGGTCCTTGGGGCCCAGCTGCTGATCCAACTAAATTAGTCAGAACTTTTCCTTCTTTCTGCAATTTTTCATTCTTACTACATCCTTCTCCTTCATGTAATATTTTTTATTAGCATTTCGGATTAATTATGTGGAATTTTCCACTTTTGTTAAATTTTACTGCTTAGGTGAGTCTGAGAAGGGATCGTGTTTTGGAAGGGGTTTGCATTCGAAGCTAATTGTGGGAGTTGTGGTGGTTGAGTCGCCACCTGATATGGTTTGGACCCAAGAGGTAGTGATGGGACCCTCCCATTGCTACCTTGAGGGCGAACCATCTCCAAACATCAGCCCATCGGAATCCAGGGGGCTGGTGTTTGGGATGGGACCTCCTGGCTTTTGTCCGGAAGCCCACCATACGTTTGGAGTGGGGAGTCGGTCCCCCATTAGTGGGGGCAGAACTCCCAGCAGGCGGATAGGCTTATACCTGGGCCACTGCAAGCGTATTGGTGCTATCCCGTAAGGGTAGGGTATGGGGTGGACCATTGGGAGTCGACTCTCACTTGTGCCATTGGTGGAGAATTTGAATACCTGACTGACCCACGATACCTTCTTGATATAACCAAGCAGTCTACAAATATATTTGAATCTATGGATATCGACCAATGTTTGCCCTCCCCTGGATCTGACGACTTAACACGGCACTGGCGACAACTTCAGGCATGGACACGGATATGAGCTCGGCTATCACAAAGAACCATGCACCGAGACACCAGGGTGCTATTAAAACTGGTGGATTTGATATGAACAATAGATTGCTTTATTGCACTAATGCAAGCCTTTCGTTAGACTACAAGTGCTTGCATAGTGTCGCAAAACAGTTTGGTAAGGTGGAGAGGATTAAGATGCTTCTAGAAAAAGACAAGCAGTCTTTTTCTGCATACATTAGATTTTCCTCTCCCCAAGAGCTAGCGAGGCACAAACGAATTTAAATGGCCACATTCTAAATGACTCTGTTTTAAGCAACCAAGGTGTTTTCGGTGAGGAATTTGAATGATGAGCCATTCGATTTTGTTCCTAAGAATGAAGAATGTGGACCAGCAACATATACCAGGACGTCTTCCTCCCCTATATGGCATGTTGCCAGTTATAAAGAGGGAAGGAAAATTTCATTAAAAGCTGCAGAATGTATTGAGAACAAAGTGGGTTCTATTCCTATTGGTAATCTGAAACGATATGGAAAGAACTTACTCATAAAAGCAGGCAATGAGACGCAAGCTATTTTATTATCAAAGTTTAAAAACCCCCAGAAAGTGGAAATATTGAGGCTATAACATCGCAGAGATTCTTTAACACACTGAAAGGGGTAGTTTATTCAAGAGACTTGCATGTTTTTAATGAGGAGGAGATTCTCCTAAGGTGCCCTCCTTGTGTATCTCATGTAAAAAATTGGAGGGATTGCAGCTATGCTTTTAACTTTCTCCTCCAATTACTTGCCTGATACCATCAATGTTGGCCATGAGAGATGCAAGTCAAAAAATATAAAAGAAACCCTAAACAATGTCGCAAATGTTTCGAATATGGCCACATTCAAGACTCATGTGGAAACAATAAGAGATGTTCTGTGTGTTCTGCTGAGCATGGACAATTTGGACAAGTGCGAAGCAGCCCGTTATTGTTTCCAGTGCAAGGGTGATCATTCTCCAAACAGTAGGACTTGCCTCAGATACAAGTTTGAGCAAGATGTGTTGGCAGTGGCTGATAATGAACATCTCAGCATCAGTGCAGCAAAGCGTGTGGTAATGGGGGCTAACAAGAGTGCCAACTCTACCTATGCTTCTGTAATAAAGTTGATGAAGACTTCTAGCAATGAGAGGCCACCAGTAATAGAATCCAACAGTAAGCATCGAAACCTGTTTCTCCTTGCACAGGAAATAATAATCGAAACTTATGTCAGCAAGTGCTTTGAAGCCCAATACTAAAAATTGTTCTTCCAAAAGCTATGGACAATTTATCCTCTCACATTGATACAAATGTAACGGTTGCAAATTCAGCCCCTAAGCAAAGTTTGCAAACGTCCACAAATAATATCATCACCAAGAAGCAACCAAAGGAGTGGTCCAAACTAGAGAGATCTAGCTCGGATCCATCAATTGTCACAGTTACTAAGAAACATGATAAAACTAAAGCTGCACCCACCAGGAAGCGTATAAGAAACACATCCCCGAATAATGAAAGTTTTATCATAAAAACTTCAAATGGGTACAGTGTTCTGGAAGAGATCTCTCCGCCAAGGAAGATAGTTCCGAAAGCAGATCCAATTCAAAGACATGCGAGTTCTCATCAGTCTTGCCGCCCCAAGACTAATAGCAGTAGTGATGCACCTATCATAGTAAAAATCCTGAGCATCAGCCTCGAATTCAGAAAGCTGTTTGTCGGCAAAGAACCCTAATCTCTGATAAAGATGAAAAGGGATCAAGAAAACAATCTCTTATTAAGGAGAATTTTCCTCTCCAACCTAGGATCAGTACTTCCCCTCCAAAGAGTGGGAAGTAGTACATTACCACCTTACATTCACGTTCGATGTCCTTCAGTGGAACTGTAAGGGTCTCAGAGCCCGGACAGAAGACTTTAAAGTTTTAATGCATGAATTCAATCCAGGGATTGTATGCCTGCAGGAGACTGTTAGGTAACTCTCCTTATAATCCTGGACTTGATTATGCTATATTTAACCTTTTTTTTTTTTTTTTGTCCCCCCCCAATTGGTGATCGTGCCCATGGAGGTGCTGCAATTATTGTTAATAAATCTCTGCAGCACTCCACAATACAATTAAATACAACTCTACAAGCTGTTGCTGTCTCAGTCATATTAGACAAAGGGGATAACGGTTTGTTCATTATACCTCCTCACCAGATCTTTCTTTTAACATTGGAGATATTCAGTCCTTGATTAACCAACTTCCCACTCCTTTTCTCTTATTAGGAGATTTAATGCCCACAACCCCCCTTTGGGGAAGTCGGTGTTTAGACAGCAAATGGGAAAATAATCGAGGACCTTATTGACACGAATGATGTCGCCCTATATAATAATGGGTCAAATGACCTTCCACAGCATTCCATAATAATCATCTCTCTGCACTGGACCTTAGTATTTCCTCAACAAATATCCACCTTGACTTTAACTGGTCTGTTAATGAAGATTTGAATGGAAGTGATCATTACCCGATCCATCTGAAACAGTGTAAATGCTCCATCTGAAAAACATTACCTAAGTGGAAGGTAGAAGATGCTGACTGGGACAAGTTCAGTAAAGGAGTCAATCTAGATAGGTAAGTTTCATTGAGTCATTTCATTCTCACCTTAGGGATTGCCATTGACTATACTTCAGTTGAATCCACTCATAAGAGTCTGCTGAGGGCTCGATTCCCAAGACAAAAGGTAAACCTCGTAGACCTGCAGTTCCCTGGTGGAATAAGACATGTGGGTTTATTCTGAGGAAAAGTCACTAGGAAGTGCTACCGACGATACAAAACTAGTGGCTCCCCTCAGTCTAAATTAATCTATAATCGTGCGTTAGCCAAGCAGCGGCGCTTTTACAAGAAAGCCAAAAGAGAAAGTTGGCTTTACTATATCAATGGAATAAATTCCAAAACTCCAATGAGAGTGGTGTGGCGCAAAATCAGGAAACTAAGTCGAAAATTTGTTGCATCACCATTACCCTCATTAAAGGTCAATAACACTCTGATCACAGAGCCCACTGAAGTTGGCCAATGAGCTGGAAAACACTTTTCTCAAGTTTCTAGCCCTGACAATTATTCTCTAGAATTTCAAAGAATTCGGAATGCGAAATGACTCTGAAATTTGAATCTGGTAAATCTGAACCATACAATCACAAATTTTCCTTAAGAGAATTTCGGGAGGCACACTCTTCAACTGAATCAACAGCTCCAGGGGGTGATTCAGTTTTATATGAAAGCTTAAACACCTCCCAGATGATGCCAAAAAGTATCTACTTAAGATTATAAACAAAATATGGGAAACTGGAATTTTACCCAAGGACTGGAAAATATCCATAATTGTTCATAAAAAAAAGCCTAATAAAAACGCTTCCCAAGCCACCAGCTTATATGACCAATAGCTCTTACCAGCTGTGTGTGTTAAGCTGATGGAAAAAAATGATAAAACACCAGATTAGTTTGGCACTTGGAAGCAAAAGGACTAATATCTCCATTTCAATTTGGTTTTAGGAAAAATCGTTCCACCCCGTTGATCCCTTGCTGAGGCTGACCAATCAAATCCAGCAAGGATTTGCCAAACAATGTCAGACTATTGGCGTATTTTCGACCTTGAGAAAGCATATGACACTACTTGGAGAATTGGCATCATAAAACAATTGCACAAGATGGGCATATGTGGAAGAATGATTAAATTTGTATATTCCTTTTTAACAGAGATTCTTTAAGGTTAGAGTGGGCAACACTCTCTCCCAACCTTTTGTGCAGGAGGAGGGTGTTCCACAAGGAAGCGTTTTAAGCGTAACACTTTTTTTCAGTGGCAATAAACAGTATAGTCCAACAAATATCATCACCTGTTAAATGCTCGCTTTTTGTTGATGACCTTGCAATATACTGCACAGGATATGATGCCTTGTCAGTATGTAAAACATCTGCAACAGGTCTGTTAATGCCATTGCAAAGTGGGCTGATGAGAATGGCTTTAAAAATTCTCCTCCTCTAAAACAGTTTCTGCAAGATTTACTAGGTGCCAGTGTGTGGAAGAGGTTCCCACACTCAGTTTAAAAAAAAAGGATCTATCATTCCTTATGAAAATGAAGTGAAATTTTTGGGAATGACCATTGACCAGAAATTGACATGGGCCAGCCACATAAACTCCTTAAAGATTAAGGTTAAACAATCTCTGAATATTTTAAAGGTTGTTTCTGGATTTAGTTGGGGAGCTGTATAAAAAATCCCTGCTGAGACTATATGACTCGTTGTGTAGGTCCAAGCTAGACTATGGCTGTCAGATTTATTCTTCAGCTTGTCAAACCAGGCTGAAGGAACTAGATGTTGTACACAAATATGGGGCTGAGAATATGCTCAGGGGCTTTTAGAACTTCGCCTGTTGAAAGCATATATGTTGATACTAACCAACTTCCCCTTGGATCTGAGAAGGCAAGAACTAGGATTAAGGTACATGGCTAGAATTAAAAGTGCTCCCAAAATCCTACTCCTTTCAGGTGCTGAGGGAAGCAGACTCACGGGTCTTTCTGGTATAAGAGCCTCTAGACCATTCCAAGTTAGACAAATAAATGAAGATGTTAGGGGTAATAATCTTAAATCCCAGAAAGTCATGGAAGTAAAACATCCTGTGTATCCTCCATGGCTTATTCCAGAAGCATCCGTGTGCAAAAAACCTTTTAACAAAAAAGTCTGTCCTGAGGAAGAGATTAGGGGGAAAATTCTTGGAGCACGAAACTGTCCATACTAATGTGACAAAAATATATAACGGATGGATCAAAGTCAGGTAGTTGGTGTTGGCTGTGCAGTTATCCTTGGTGATACAGTGTATACAGCTAAACTACCTGACTTTGCATCCATATTCACAGCAGAATTAACAGCCATAGTCTCTGCCTTGGATATAGTTGTTCAAAAAAGTAGCGACACTAATTTTGTCATTTACTCGGATTCGAAAAGCACTTTAGAAGCTATTAAAAATTCAATAGCTTCCATCCGTTAGTTCAAAAAGTTCAGGAATCGCTCCTCCATTTGTATTTGCATAAATCTGTCTCTTTCTGTTGGGTCCCTTCACATGTGGGGATTTGCGGAAACGAGATGGCAGATAGGGAAGCGAAAGCTGCTAATGTCTCATCAGAAACAGCCTTTAGTAAAGTGCCTCATACAGATCTAAAAGGTCCTTTTAGGTCTTATATTTTTTAAGCTTAAACAAATGGCAAGGCAAGATGGACTTCTCATCTTGCCAATAATAGAAAGTACAGAAAAATTAGAAATAATATATTGCCGTGGCCTTCGTCTTTCCAGTCTGATAGGCGAACAGAAATAGTTTTAAGCAGACTGAGGATTGGGCACACTTATTTGACCCATCAGTTTATTTTAGAAGGGGGCAGCCTCCCAGAGTGTGCTTGCGGTGGCGAGATGCTAACAGTGGAGCACTTCTGGTTGCTTGCCCCAGATATTTTAACCAGAGAGAGATATCTTAGGGGTAAAACCCTTTGTGATATTTGGGAGATGAAGCAGATATTTCTGCTCTCATCTCCTTTTTAAAGTCTATAAATATTTTTAATAACATTTAATTATTATTTTAGCTATCACATCATAATATATATATTTATTTATTTATTTAGCATTTTCTTCATTTATTTCTTCATTAATTCATTCATTTCTACTATGGTAATTTATATATGAACCATTTCTTCACACACTTATTAACTCATTCATAATGTAATTTATTTAATCTCCATTACGGCGCTGAATGGCGCTTCTTTGGCCCCAGTGCCTGGGCGGTTTTGCCCTAAAACTCATACATCCATCCATCCATCAGAAGCTCAAGTAGATCCTGCTCTATTGAGCAGGAAGTAGCTCCTAACTCTTCTGTTAATTCACCTGCTCATAGTTTGGTTTTCAGCCCCTTCCTTCCCCGCAAGCAGCGAACCTGTGGTTGCGTCTACGGAAATGGCTGCAATGAGAGCCTCAATTATCAACTTAAAATCGCAACTGCAAGTGATGATGAAGGAGACAGGTAAGCGCAGTGACGTGTGCAGTGATTTGTGCCGTGTCCCCAGTGAAGTGGAGGGGGCGTCTGACCGACTCCGCATTGCTCCTAGGCCTAGACCTCTTTCAGACTCCCATGACCAAGGGAGGAGGAATGTCGAAAGCCGCAAGGGGGATGTAGAGTATTCCCAACGGTCAGGCGTCCCTTCGGCAGATCCTGTAGCCGCTTCCCAGGCTGCCAAGGACAGCTATTGCAAAAAAGCGTCCTCAGGAAGTGCTTTTCTGACTCGGACTCTTCGTCCCCGGGAAGAAGAGGATGGAGTTCTACCTCTAAGAGAACCTGGAAAACGCCAGCAGTGAATCTTTGCATTCCAGTCCTGAACCTTTTCCGGAGTATTCTCCTGCTCGTAAGAAAGAGAGCTACGAGATCTCCTGACTCTTCTCCGAAGGTTTTGCTCACAAGACGAAGGAAGTTTTATTTGGTAGGACTCCAGCAGCAGTTGTCCGCCTTAGTAGGAGTTCTTTCAGAAGGCTCTTCTAGGAAGAAAGACGTTTCTCTTCCCATCAAGAGTTCTGTTAGGAGAGCCTCAGAGAGTAGGCGCCCTGGCGCCAGCAGACGCTCCTCGCCTGAAAGGTTTTCGTCCCCAGCGAAACCACCTTCATTTAGTTATGACAGGACTCGTATGTCCTCTCCTTCTAAGCTCGCTGATCGGAAACTCCCTGCGAGCAAGAGTTCTCCCAGGAGTTTTTCTAGAGGCAATTACGCCTCTCATGACAAGTACCAGGAGCCTGAGAGCCTCCTTCCACCTGATTTTTCGCGGATTTCTCGTGGATTTCTCGTGAGAGAATTCGTTCGGCTAAGAGCTCCGGGAGAGAAGAGAGCCCCTCTCTTTTCAGAGCTCCGCAAGAAGGAAGGAGCGTTCGTTCATCTAGACGATTCTCGAAGGAACAACCCTCTCCCTCCGGCAAGTGCCCAGAAATCAGGAGTCCCGTAGGATCTTATAGATATCCTTCTAAGGACGCAAGAGTCTCGCCGAGTAGGCACCATGATTTTGACAAGTGCTCTTCGCCTCCCAGGGGGTCTAGGAGAGAATCAAGCGCCTCTCCGACTGGACGCAAAGATAAAAGGAGCTTTTCTCCTGCTAGACGCAGTTACCAGGACGCAAGCGCCTCTTCTACTGGACGACGGGAACAAAGGGTTCTTCTTTCCCCTCGCAGGCGCATTTCGCCTTCCAAGCGTCCTCAACAGGACGCAAGCGCCTCTCCTCCTTGGACCAGGCGCCCTCACCAGGACGCAAGCGCGCCTCCTCCTTGGCCCAGGCGCACTCACCAGGACGCAAGCGCCTCTCCTTCTTGGCGCCAGGAACAGGATGTTCTCCTCTCTCCTCGCAGGCGCTCTTCGCCTCACAGGCATCTTATTCAGGACGCAAGCGCCTCTCCTAGCAGGCGCAAGGAGCAGATCAGAAGCCCAAGTATAGGGAAACTCCAGGACTCTTACAGGAAGGAGGATAGGACCAAGTTTTCGTAATCCAACAAGTGGACATTGATTCTCCTGCAGATAGGATTCGCGAGAGAAAAAGGCTGCTTTCTCCGGATCGGACTCCGGAAAAGGGAAAGCCCTCTTCGCCTGCAGCTCTTTTGGAAGAAGTTTCGGAAGAAGAAATCCCCAAAGATGCAGGAGTTTCGGACTATAAGAGACTTGCTTCTCTTTCGTTGCAAGTGTTTGGAGACTCGCTACGCCCGTCGGATCCCCCTTCTCCGGGATCTTTATTATCCAGCACGAAACTGTCGAAGTCGTCCTCCTTTGTCAGGATGACCCCTACTCTTTCTATGAGAAAGTCTCTGAAGAGCCTAGAGAGCTGGCTCAGATCGAGGAAGGAAGCAGGGAAGACGGTATTCGCTTGTCCTCCTTCCAAGCTAACGGGAAAACCAGGTATGTGGTATGACACCAAGGAGCCGATGGGCCTGGGACTCCCTTCATCCTCAGATGCGGACTTTTCCGCTCTGGTAGATTCATCAAGACGACACGCTCTGCATTCTGCAAAAGCATCTTGGGGGATGTGTGAGGTTGATCATCTCATCAAGGGCCTGTTCAAGACTCTCGAAGTCTTTAATTTCATGGACTGGGCTTTGGGAGCTTTAGCCAAGAAGTCTCAAGACCCAGACTTCGTTAGCATGGAGGAGTTGGGCAGCATTTTGACTTGCCTAGACAAGGCGGTTATGGATGGCTCCAATGAAGTGGCATCCCTTTTTGGATCCTGTATTCTGAAGAAGAGGGCAGTGTTTAGCTCCTTCTTAACGAAATCTGTTTTCGCCTCTGCAGAGATCCTCCCTGTTATACGCGCCCCTCTCTAGTCACCTCTTTCCTCAGGAAATAGTGAGGTATATTTCGAGGACCTTATCAGAAAAGGCTACACAGGACCTGTTGGCCCAGTCAGCTAAAAAGACTAAAACCTGCTGTCAGGGTATCGAAGAAGGAGAAAGTTCCCCTTTCCAGCAGCCCTTTCGGGGAAGGTCTGCCCCTAGATCCTCTCTCAGAAGTAGACGATCGGAGAAGAGAGGAAGGTCTTCTCGAAGGCCGTTCGTCAAGACCCAATGAGACTGCAGTCCTCCAGACAAAAGTGGGTGCCAGGCTTCCTAAACCTTTTACGAGACTTGGGCACAGAAAGGTGCCGATGCCTGGTCCCTATACATCCTAAAGAAAGGATATTTAATCCCCTTCAGGGAAAAACCTCCCTTGACTACAACTCCAAGGGAGTTGACAGCAAACTACAAGGACTGTCAAGAAACAAGCCCTTCTACATCGTGGAGCAGATGCTTTACAAGGAAGCCATAGAGGAAGTAAAAGATCTCTCTTCTCAGGGGTTTTACAATCGCCTGTTCTTGGTTCCGAAAAGTTCAGGAGGTTGGAGGCCAGTTCTGGACGTGAGCGCCCTGAACGTGTTCGTAGCAAAGAGGAAGTTCACAATGGAGACGACTTCCTCGGTTTTAGCAGCCCTTCGTCCAGGGGACTGGATGGTATCCCTGGACCTGCAGGATGCATATTTCCACGTACCAATACACCCGTCTTCCAGGAAATACCTCAGGTTTATGACTCAAGGAAGAGTATTTCAATTTCGGGCCCTATGCTTCGGACTCTCAACAGCCCCTCAAGTATTCACAGGACTGATGAAAAATGTGGCTCACTGGCTTCATCTCGAAGGGATTCGAATATCCTTGTATCTAGACGACTGGCTGATACGAGCACAGTCGCGAGTCAGATGTCTGGAGGACTTAAATCTGACACTGAAGTTAACAAAGTCCTTGGGACTGTTAGTAAACCTCGAGAAATCCCAGATGATTCCCCAGCAGAACATTGTTTATCTGGGGATTCGGATGGATTCTCGGGGTTTTCATTTATTTCCATCACAGGAGAGAGAGAACCGCTGCTTGGAAAAAGTAGCAACCTTCCCAGAGAAAGAAAGAATGTTCCGCGAGGGAATGGATGAGTCTTCTGGGACCCTTTCCTCGTTGGAACAGTTCATTTCTCTAGGAAGGCTTCACCTAAGGCCTTTACAGTTCTACCTAAGAGAACATTGGGATCAGAGATCTCAAAATCTGTCCGATTCCTTCCAGATTACAAAGGAAATAAAGGAGGACCTTCTTTGGTGGATGAATCCGTGCAGGCTCAACGAAGGAGTATCCCTTCACGTTCCGAACCCTCGGCTAGTGTTATTTTCCGACGCCTCAGATGCGGGGTGGGGAGCCACTCTAGGGACGAGAGAAGTGTCTGGCACCTGGAGGGGAGAACAGGTGTCCTGGCACATCAATTTGAAGGAATTGACAGCGATTCACCTGTCTCTCATACACTTCGAGGCTCAGATCTCAGGTTCAGTCCTACAGATCAATTCGGACAACACAACAGCCTTAGCTTACATCAGGAAGCAAGGAGGGATGCACTCGTTCTCCCTTTACGAAAAGGCAAGAGAACTACTGCTTTGGGCAGAAGAGAGAAGAATCACTCTCCTGACGAGATTCATTCAAGGGGAGAAAAATGTAAGAGCCGACCTTCTGAGCAGGAGAGACCAAGTACTGCCTACAGAATGGACGTTGCATCAGGAGGTATGCAACAAACTATGGAACCTCTGGGGGAGACCAAATATAGATCTTTTTGCCACCCATTGGAACAACAGGCTGGAAAATTACTGCTCCCCGATCGCCGATCCAAGGGCGATTTCTGTGGACAGCCTTCTCCTCGATTGGTCCGGAATAGACTGGTATGCTTTTCCACCGTTCAAGATCGTATCGGAAGTAGTAAGGAAGTTTGCAGCAGCAGAGGGAACCAAACTGACCCTCTTAGCCCCGTTCTGGCCAGCGCAAAACTGGTTCACAGAGATACTGGGATGGATAGTAGACTTTCAGAGATCTCTCCCAAACAAGAGCGATCTTCTCAGACAACCCCACTTCGACAGGTATCACAAAAACCTGCCCGCTCTCGCTCTAACTGCCTTCAGACTATCGAAGGACTTGTCAGAACGAGAGGTTTTTCTCGAGAAGTTGCGAAAGCTATCGCAAGAGCAAGGAGGCCATCTACTATTCGAGTCTACCAGTCGAAGTGGGATGTGTTTCGCAGATGGTGTAGAGCTCAGAAGATATCCTCTTCCAGTACCTCTGTGACAGATATAGCTGATTTCCTCCTTTACCTGAAGAAAAATGTAGTCTAGCAGTCTCTACAATTAAGGGCCAAAAATAAAAGTATTGCTTTCGTCAGTCTTCAGGCATAGAGGCCTTAACATTGCAGAAGACAAAGATTTACATGATCTGATTAGATCTTTCGAGATGTCTAAGACGAGAAGTATTAGAGCACCTACTTGGAACCTGGATGTGGTCCTAAAGTACTTGATGACCCCCAAATTCGAACCTCCCCGTAAGGCTACGTTCAGAGATCTAACAAGGAAGTCGTTATTCCTGGTCGCGCAAGCCTCAGCAAAAAGGGTAAGCGAACTACAAGCCTTAGAGCATAATGTTGGCTTCAGGAACGACTCGGCGTTTTGTTCCTTCAAACCGATGTTTCTGGCGAAGAATGAAAACCCTTCGAAGCCTTGGCCTAGAACCTCCGAGGTAAAAGGACTTTCGTCTCTAGTGGGTACAGAACAAGAAAGAGCTCTTTGCCCGGTTAGAAGCCTTAAGTTCTACTTAGAGAGAAAGAACGAACTAAAGGGGAGTAAGGATAGTTTATGGTGCTCAGAGATCCCAGAAGACAGATCTCAAAAAATGCTCAGGCGTTCATCAGATGTAATCAAGGAAGCCCATTTAGCGTGTAAAGAAGAACAACTGGACCTCCTTAGAGTTAAAGCTCACGAGGTAAGAGCAGTCGCTACCTCTTTAGCATTCCACAAGAACTTGTCGATACAGACTCTAGTGGAGTCAACTTTTTGGAGATGCAATTCAGTCTTTGCATCCCATTACTTGAGAGATATTCAAGTGACGTACGATAAATGCTTTACTCTAGGAGCTTACGTATCTGCGGATTCGTTGCTGAGACAGGGAGCTGAACCCAATCCTTTTTAGTTTTATTAGGTTAAAGTTTTTTAATGGTTTTTGGTGCGTTTATTTGGTCGATTGAAAGAGGGTGCAGGAATTAACCCCTTTCAAATCGTAGTTTCTAACATGTTAGTGTGGTCAGGTGGTCGGGATTGGTCGTTATGCTCCTTGTAGTGTCTTAGTTACCTAAAGCTCTATCATGTAAGAGGGTTAGCCCCCGTTGGTATGATACAGGTCAAGGTTCTGCCATATAAGTGGGTCAGCCCCCATTGGTACGATCCAAGAAAAGGCTCTGCTATGTAAGCGGGTAAGCCCCCATTGGCATGATCCGAAAGGGTTATCAGTCACAGGTCTCATCCTCTCTGAAACTCTGATGGCAAGCAGACTCATAGTCAGTATCAATGAAGTCTTCTTCCATATCAGGTAGGAACCAAGGTTGTGTTTTTTTTTTAATATACCTACAACGTATGTAGTTTCCCCGTTTTTTATATTCATTAATATTTAATATGTAACTGTCTCTTGCCCTCCACCAAGGGTGTCAATCAGCTAAGTATATATCTGCCGGGGAAGTTGCATGTACAAAAATATTGTTAGTATACAATAAAGTTTTGTACATACTTACCCGGCAGATATATACGATTAACCCGTCCCGCCCAGCCTCCCCTCAGGAGACAGGTGGAAGAGAAAAATTCTGGTTAGAAAACGGGAATGGTTCCTATTCCCGCCACCCAGCGGCGGGAGTGGGCTGGTCACCTGACCTACCTGTCGCGTGTGCCGCGAGTTTTGAATTCTGTCGGGACGTCGGAGACTATAGCTAAGTATATATCTGCCGGGTAAGTATGTACAAAACTTTATTGTATACTAACAATATAATTTTTCTGAGAATAGTATACAATCTACTTGTAATGTAATATTCCATAATTATTTTGCTGTCCAGAAGTCATTTTGATAATGTTTTGAGAGCTGAGATCTCACTGTACATGTACGAGGCTTAGGGTATGACAATGTGCTTTTCTTTAATGCTAGACATCAGCTTGACGCCTTTTCAATGCAAACTTTGTAAATTACATTTGAATAAGCAAAACTTAGCTTTACGAATAGAGCTCAGATTTCTACTAGAAGTAATTTTGCACATCTAAAATTTATTTAGTTTCTTTTAAAGTTAGCAGACTTGAATAACCCGTTGTATTTGACTTTGTATTGAGCAGTGTTTTGTCAATGGAAGAGTTTTAGTGAAATTCATAAGGAACATAGATATTGATTTCCGTATTTAAAGATAAGTTTGGAAAACTAACCTAAACATGATTTCTTTGGGGACCTGGTCTGCCTACTCTAAATCCACCGTATTTGTTGGTTTTGCAGTTTATGTAAGATAATGTTTTAAAAGTTAAAATCCTGAAAAGGTCATTGCTTAACATTACGTTTTAGATTAGTACCAAGCTTAGTAATCTGGACACGATGGTAGACGTTTTGTGAAACTCAGTTCGATAAATTAGTAATTCAAGCTTTGAAACTCGTGGTTTATACTAAATGTCGGCCAGACCTTTAGTACATCTGAACCAAACTTATATAGCTTAATCTAATAAGGTGAAAATTTTAGGTTTTTCCTACTTTCTAGAAGTCAAGGGTGCATTACCAAAGAAAAGCACATGCAAGTAATAATATCAGGAGTCTGCTCAGAATAACACAGAACCTCTGCATATTTCTCTTTAACTGCTGGTTTGGTTTCATTTCCAGGATTACCCTAGGAGAAATATTTAATGCGTAAGATATTACGTAGATATAATTACATCCTATAAAGAATATTTAGATTACTTAGTAATTTCATTAAACCCTTAATAGAATATTTTTTTGACAACTTTATAATAAAAGTTAAGAAGTTAAAGATAATTATTCGTATAGTGTTAATTTTTCACTAATAAAAGTTAAGAAGTTAAAGATAATTATTCGTATAGTGTTAATTTTTCACAAAATATACGTAAGTTTAAATGGAAACTAGTTAGTGTTACTTTGGTTATTAACTTGAAGAGCTAAATGCAAAATAACCTTTAAATTCCTTTCTCAAAGCAATTTTAGATTTACTATACAGAATTTACTTTTTTATATATGTTTAGAAAAAGTACTTAACAATACTAGAATGTGCCCTCGTAGCACCTCTATAGTGAATATTGCTTCCAAATTCAAATAAAAGTAGGATGAGTTTTATAATTTTCTTATTACAAAAAAATATTTTGAGCACAAAAACTTTCATACTACAGTGGTATCTTCAGACTTGTTAAGTTCGTCCGTTTTATATGCTCAGTAAAGTAGATTTACGAGTGGTTTAGTTTTAACATTTTATAATTAACGAATTGCACGTTGAGGTGGGCCACTAGTATTTTTCCGTGATAAATAGGGGCAAAAGTAATTTTTAAACAATTTGTGGTGGGGGGGGGGGGGGGGGGCGGTATTTATAGCTCTGGAGCAGACTGGACCGTACTTGAAGTAATTCATTGTTTTAAAACACTTTTTCGTAGTTAGTGCTAGATTTGATTATTGCCACGCATGTATGACTGAATAAGTGCTTATTAGCTTTCAAATTGTAAGCCAAACAAAATAAAATTGTGTTAATTCCAGCTTTTTGTTAATTGATCATTTTTTAAAAAAATTTCAGATTCGATTTTTAATTCAAAATACATGTAAAAGTAATTAATGAAAAACAAGGTATAACCTTTAAAGATTACTAGTGGTAGATTCGATATACAAGTGACTTCATAACTGTTCTTCCGGAATTGAAATTTGCATATAATTCGTAACTGCAGCAACGTGGAGCTATGCAGAGGTGTCAAGTTTGATTCACATGTCAACCATAGCAACTAGATCAATTTCCCAATTTTCTGAAGTTTCTTTTTAAAAGTTCCTGATATAACTTTGCAATAGTATTAGGATTAAGTTGATATCTAAATGTATATGTATGAAATAAGGTTAAATTTAAGTTTGTTTTAGACTTCTGTACTTGTGATGCATTGCACAATTCTCATTTAAGCGCTCTGGTAGCATATTTAGCCATGTTTTGGAATTTTGGAATTAAGACTATTTATTCCCTTATCAGTAACCCATAGGATTGACGAAAATAGTTTTAAAAGTCTTTCAGTAAGAAACCATTCTTGAAAAACCACCTAGAATAGTCCCAGATGCTGGAATTTAAAGTAATCGGTAATTCAATTTTTCATATAAAACGCGTATGCTCTCATCTTACTAAACCCTTCCCTTCAGTTCTGGATCCTTGCAAGATGTTTTCTGTTAGATTGTGAGAATTCTCTCACACTGATTCGTACAACTGAATTTCACTTCAGTCCCAAAGACGTTAAATCCTCGCGATATTTTTCTCCATTGATGGAGTATTTATTATATTATTCATTAGCTTTGTGAAATGCAAGATTATAATTTTAGGCGCATTTAGACTTTACTGTAATTCTTCAAAACGTTTTAAAAGTTCACGTAAGCTTTTCCTGAATTATTCACTCTTAGTTGCGAAAGGTAGCAAATGATAATTCTTGAATTTCTCAGAAATGGTTTAAACCTACAAATACTATGAGGTTAGTATTGCTAGTGATTTTGTCAAGACACTTCTTAGTACAGAATCACTTCTAATGTGTATTTAGCTGTGTATACTTTGTGACGATAAAAATGGCCCAGGGAAGAGAGGGCGAGCACTGCATTCTCAGCAAAGCCAGCCAAGGGCATTATAATGCAGCGGCCATAAAATCTATCATCCACCAGAGTCGGAGGAACTGCTGCTTGACCATTTGAGTTTTGTAATTTGGAATTTATCTAGCTGCTATGAGATGTTAAAGCTCCTGTCTTTTATTGTGCTTTGTCAGGCATCCTGCTTCTGTTTTGTCTGCCGATGCTGAAGAGCTCTTTCACCCTCATTGGGTAGGATTTGAGGAAAATTGAAGTTTTAGGAAGTTGCTGGGGATACACAGTAACACCAAAAGTTTTTGTTACCATTACCGCAATCAATCTTGAGCTTGCTCACATGGTTCTGTATGGGTACTGTGATTTGGTAGTCTACACACAATTTCCACTGTTAAAAACATTCGATTGTAACCCATTTCTTTATGCCAGAGGTATTTTAGCAATAAGCAAGACTCCTTAAGCCTGCGGTTTAGAACCATATGTTAAGATGACGTAGCTCACGTTTTTATTTTCAGAATTTTCATTCGAACTGAAACTGCTTATGTTCACTGAACATTTTTTGAACGGTTAAGTTTAACGTGTGTAAAGAGTATATTTCAGGAGGATACGTTCAGTTAACCCACTATTGGGAAGTTGTGTGGAAACTACTTTTAATCGCTTTTTCGTACTTTTGTAACACTACCTCAGAAGATATCTGCTGAATGTAGTCCTATGGTTTTGTAACTTTGGAGACAATGTATTACCTTTAGCTATTTTGTTAATACTGAGAGGTTCTGAACATGTATTTTGTAACTAATTGCTTTCTGAACTAAACAGAAAAGATTGAGAAAACTCTGCCATGGCACAGATTCGAAAATTAAATGTTAATCAAACAAACTAAAATGAAGCATTACTACTATTTATTAGCATAATAGCGATGTTTCAGAAAACTGGGCAGTTAACTTAATGTATGATAGTTGAATATTTCACCTCTTAAATGTCTAATTTGTTGCAGAAATTAGCTTCGAATATAACCAAATTTCTATTTTACCCAATTATAATGATCGAATATCACTAAATTTCTATTTACCCTATTATAATTATCGAATATCACCAAATTTCTACTTTAACCAATTGAAATTATCGAATATCACCAAATTTCTATTTTACCCAATTGAAATTATCGAATATCACCAAATTTCTATTTTACCCAATTATAATTATCGAATATCACCAAATTTCTATTTTAAACCAATTGAAATTATCGAATATCACCAAATTTCCATTTTACCCAATTGAAATTATCGAATATCACCAAATTTCCATTTTACCCAATTGAAATTATCGAATATCACCAAATTTCTATTTTACCCAATTATAATTATCGAATATCACCAAATTTCTATTTTACCCAATTATAATCCGAAAATACGATTTCAGTATAAAGAATCTTGTTAGAAGAAAGTAAGAACATATATTGCAAAAACTGGTTTGCAGAATAAGTCCCATAAAAATTGGCATATCAGATTATACTTAAGTGTTGCCTTTGTCAGTTAATTTACATGCCACAAAATACCGGAGTCATGCTAACGAGAGAGCGCTCTGTTATGACATTTACAGTTACTAACCACCCAACTCTTGAATTGTACAGCTATCAATCTAAAGAACTGTTCAGAAGGATGAAAAATCAACACGCAAAAATTGAATGATTCTAATGTAACTTTTATCCTGTAATTAAACTTATTACAATTAAAGACGTTCTACAGCAATTTAGAGATTTTAAGGAAACTAAGCGGTTCATTTTATTGTAAAAGGAAATTTGACACTTAAAAAAAGCAAGGCAATTTTGAAAACATTTCACAATGTAGAATGCTTTTTCTAGTCTATGCTATCAGTTTTTAAAGTTTGATCGATTTTGTTTGAAGGTTGATCGAAGTACATGACTTGGGAATTTGGAAAATGAAATAAAGCTCATAGGTCCTAGTAATCTGATTAAATCATACAGCGTTAGCTTGAACCATTTACACTTGACTCGTAACGCTGTAGTTATGTGCTTAAGTAGTTTGAAACAGATTATACCGTTCCAATAATTTCTCAATCTTAGTGATATCGAAGGTGTTTTAACTTTAATGTAGTGTACACTCACTGTCTGCTGGGATTTGTTTAAACTTAAATGTCGAAAAGGATAGTAGTATAATTCATTTGGGGTGGATTTTAAGGGGGACTGTGTTTTTGTGCGAATCTGAGAAGTGACCTATGTCCAATATGGTGGTCAGAATAGCTGACAACTGCGCATGTTTCCTCTTGAACCATCATCATGGTTCCTGATTTGGACCCATAAGTCCTCTTGTCTCCTTGCGTCTTTGGCAACGAATTTCATTTGCTGTATAGTGAAGGTAATTTGTGATTATCAATATCAATAAAATTGTCCTTAGCATTTTTTGCATTGTTTACTCGTAATATCATGTCGCCAGATAGCCATAGGATGTTGAGATGAAAGATTGTATACGTAGTAATCTTAACTCGTGGGAAGTAGAATGGACCAAACGTTGAAAAAGTCTGATTAAACATTATTAGCTTTAGAGCAGAAAGTATTGAGTTCCGCACCTAAGAAATGTTCAGAATCATTCTTATACTTTAAGAGATTCTATAAGCTATGCGGATTGCTAAATTGTATAATCTAATATAAATACATTATAAAAATTCATAAGAAAAAAGATCTTAAGATGGTAAAAACGGCTATTCAATATGTCATAAGTATCGAATGATTAAAGTTTGTCAAAAACACCGTACGAGATCGCATGAACATACAAAATGTGAGCTCAGTACTGCAGTTACAGATCAGAGTAACCTTTTCCTGAACTAGAGAGCTCAGAGTGCATTTGGTTACATAGACGACCACCAAATGCTCTCTAATTTATATCTTGCAGATAAGAGCAACCTACAATGTATGGAGACATTGCACAAATTTATCTGGAATCTGAGACCATGTGAACTATGCTAACTAGAGAAATATGTAGTTTTAAGAATATATAGTTCAAAATGAATGCCTGGAATTCAATTTCATGGAGCATATAGTTAATTAAAAAAATACTCGGCCTGGAAATATACGAAATATATTGAATCATCAAATTGAACAACTGAATTTCAAGTTCAGAGCAAGCAGTTAAGATTCTAAACAGCAATTTCCACATTTACAGATTAACTTTGCTTGCGATAATGATTCTAAAGTTATAAGACTATGGTCTACCTTTTACCAGAATCTAACGAGGTTATCTTGACGTAAAAATTAACACTTACTCTGATTTTTATGATTTTCTTGAATGCTGATAAAGAGATGATGAGGCAATGCTACTAAAAGCATGAATCCGCGAGCTTTGAGACGAGCGCATAAAACTCCACAATATGTCTACTGCACGTGTCCCGGCTGACTTGCGAAATACGAACACTTATTGAACATACCAAACTTGGCATTAATAACCGCTTTTAAGATAATGAAATAGTCAGCCATAATAATCCATTTGAGGTATGCATGAAACTTTTGAAATTCTGGCCGTTTTCTATGAGATTGAAACTAAACGAAAACAAGAAACAGGTTTCGAGTTCTATTGGCGGTTTAGTAAACTCAAGGCCTACCCAGTCCACACGAGCGTGCTCCGGGGTTGACGGGCAAATTCTGGCGGGCTTAACCGTGAATGTTTTACATACGGGTGAGGCGATGGAAGGGTGGGCGTGCCTGACGATGCCAGTAGTGTGTTCAGTGCGGTACGATAAACATGGTGCCTACCGCAAAGAAGAAGATAGTGTAGCATTATAATTGCTTTGTGTGTGATGAAAGAGAGGAAAAAGAAAATATGATGCAAATCTTTCCATATCCACTACTGTTCTGACCTCTTCTCTCATCAAATATACACACTCAATGCTTAAGATCTCCCAAGAGAACTGTATATTAATTGACAAGATTGTACTACCTTAAAAGAAGAAAAAAAACTAAAAGGTCTGTTAGCCACTGACAGTTTCCAACATTAACTAAAATATTCTATTGACCATGAAATCTTATTTAAATATCAGCAGCTTGTGAGGTTACAACATTAAGAATAAGCCAATGACTTCAAGCTTGAAGATGTATTCCACCCAGAAGACTGAATTCAACCAATGAAATTACCAATTATCCAACAAATTCAACAATTTCAGATAGACAGAATGCAAAGAATCTCGAGGCTAAACAACTACCACAATGAAGGATGCTCGAAAAAAGTGTCTAGATAATGTTGGAACAGTAATTGGTCAAGTACGAACACTTAGCAGATGCTGGTGAGAAAAAAAAATCACGTTTGTAACAAGTAGCAATAAGAAAAAGATCTGGAAGAGTGCAGGGAAAATAAAAAGGAGTTACACACTTGATAAGGATGAAATGGAGGAGGATGTGACTGAGGTGGAGAAAATAAGTGGTCAAGGATAACCAAAATGAAAGTTATTCTATAAAGAGGGTAAACATGTGGTCCCTATGTGCCCACGAATAACAGGGAGACCAGAAAATAAGAGATTTGCAGGAAATTTCAACAATATCTGTTGTAAAAAGGCTTCGTTGAATACCATAAATATTTTGATACCTTGTGAACTAAGAAGCAAAACACATACAAGCAACTTTCTGTCTGGATTGTAGCAAATGTAATGTAAAGGTCTAGCTTAACAATGAATGGATAAAACGAACAAGCCAATTTAAGCATTCCTACATTATTTGAAATTATAACTTGTCGACTTAAGACATACGCATTCATCATCAGTTTGATTTTTAAAAAGCCTTAAGTAAATTAGGAATCAAATACTATACAAAAAAATAAAACTTCGCACTCCAGTAAAACAGCCGTTAATAACTTCCAACATGAACAAGGTGGTAAAATATTTCTTAATTGAAATAAATTTACCAAATTTACACCTCTATGTGAAATGCTTATATACTGCATTCAAATCATCTCAGTGCACTTTTTTGCTCTATATTATGGCCAAATCACATTATGTAATTCCCCAAATTGACATACATTGTACTGAAATAAACCCCATTAAACACTTGTTTTACCTCTGCAATACTGTAATTCTATACTCAAGGATGGCAAAACCAAAATGGTTCTAAGCAGTTTCTAAGAAACTAGAATTTGGGGAATTCTCCATCAATTATTATATATCATCAAAACCATTCTAACAAAATGGGTAAAAAAGAGAGAATTTTAAAGTGGACTAATTTTTTAGTGGAACAAATCGGATAATTATGAAATTTGAGAACCCCCGAATTAACACCTTTCAAGTAAACAAATCCTTCATCAAGTTACCCTAATTATGGATGAATATCTTAAAACTTTCCTTTAACTTCCTGATGAGTTACAGAACACTTAATATGACATTGCAAGAGATGTGGTACCTAAGTCCTCATTTATGATAAATTTTTACCCTACACTGCCAGGAACTAATCTCTAAAAAATTCAATACCAACTTGAACATTAGCACTCCCCACTAATTTTACAACCCCCTGATATAAAGATTAAAATAACTGCAAATTGTTTGTGAAAGATTCTGAGGCAGCTTTACATAATTAGAACCTAAAACTCACTGATATTTTATACAGTTTCAGATTAGTTCTACCATGAACATTTCATTTCAGAAAAGTTTTGTGATACTTTACTACTACTGGGTTGCTGAGGGGAATAAACTCACTCTCTCTCTCTCTCTCTCTCATTAGAGGACAGAGAGTGAGAGAAACAATGTCTTTACTCCATCTGCTAAAATTAGCACTTCAATGTACCTTTTTATTTGTATAAAGTATATCGTTGCTTCACATCAAATCTTGACAATAACATTTCAACTGTATATTACACTTTCTCCAATATTTACCAAATAATTACCTAACTATCACCATTTAATATGGAACTATGTAAGCTTTCTAAGTAATAGTACTCTAATAAGATGAATATGGTAATCCAATGGTCTGGAGTCTTGATATTCGAGGTATCAGTAGGTGCAAATCTTCTTTTCTAGGCTCTTGTACATTCAACTCCAAATGGTTGAAGCTTTCCTCTTCTAGATTTGATTAGCTATGGAGGAAACTATCCTTAAGTTTCCCAGGAACATCATTTGTATACCTAAAATATTGAGGAAAGATTAGGTAAGAACTGACAAGGATCTTAGACAGGTTATTACAAAAATATTTAATAAAAAAAAAGTCCTTATCATTTGATAAAGATAATTGTAGCGAGCTTGTGGAAAGTTAAATGCTGGTCATTTATTTCTTAAAGGGTACAGTAAGTTGTATAAAAAAACTAAAACTTATCAAACTGATACCTATACCTTTCATGAACATTTAGAGCCCTGACAGTGTATTTAAGACTTTCATAGTGTGTGTTTCGTCAATAATTTATTACTGATTTTATGACTCCCCTCATGTATAAAACATTTAGATTAAAAAAGTAGAAACAAAAAAGCAAAACCATAAGGTTCCACAAGCTCAATATGGTACAGAATTTTTATGAAGGCTCCATGTAAAATGTTCCTTTGGTCACAGACACCATAATAAAGGACAGGCCAGGGTCCCAATGTTTGCAATAATTGCAAAAATAACGTGGAAGATATTTGATCCACAACTAGCGTGTGTTGTTATATTCTGTAACAAAATCACTCTGAAACTAAATAGCATCTTACTGCAGGGAATTATGGGAAGGAGGAGTGGGAAGGCAAAAGGACCACTGCCTAAAGGCCTCCACACTCTAAGGGCCTAATTTCTGATGATTTGCCTATATGCTACCTACTAGTAGTAAATTTTGAATAAAACTCAACCAACATCCATATGGCATAACGCACCGGCCATAAGATAAGTCGACTTTTAGGGAGCTTGCATGCTCACTAGCCTTGGGTTCCTAGAGCCTTTAAATTACTCCATGTCTCGTTGAATCAGGCTGCTTCTCAAAAATGGCCCTAACATATTCAGCTGAACGTAAGCTATGTAAGGTATACCAAGTATTCAGATTGCCTTTAACTCATAATAGAAATCACTGAAAAGCAATTATAGGAGTTGCCTATTCCATCAACTAATGGTCATATTTTCCATTCTGAAAACTAAATTTCAGTGATACCCAAGTAGTAATAAACACAAGAATATAGTACAGTTAAATCTTTCTCCTGTTTTACTTCAGTTTCAAATTAAATCAATTTAAGCATTACCAATAATTCCTTGAATTCCTACTTCATACCTGCCTCAATTTCACTAGATAAAACTTTTAAAAAATCCTCCTACAATAAAAGAAAAGTTACTAACAGTCCAAAAGACTTTTTTCAACCTATATTTCAGATCTCCATATAGTAAATTTGTTTTCAACTTCAACACAAGATTCGAGTATTAACAATTATGCTAGAAACACTGTTGAGTGAAGCCACTTGGACATTCATTTGGGGTAAGAATAGTCTTACCCCCTATTATGACTTACCAATTCAAGTTGCATACTGTGTACTGGTTAAATTTTACTTATTATACCCTAACCTGTGTGAAATACTTCGACGCTTTTTACAAATAACTCATGAAACTGAGGAAAACCAAAATACTTACATTCAACTAAAACCAGCAGCCACAGTTCTAAGATCCCAGCTGGTAGGTAAAAAATAGTAACA
>NC_087207.1:54836861-54846861 GCF_015104395.2 Macrobrachium nipponense
GGTAAAAAATAGTAACACCAACCCAATATTGTATATGTTCTCTCCATGTTGTTCAATTTCCTGGAAAAGAAATGGATAATACGGGTAAATATTAAGAAAAAAAAATTTAAAAGATAAAAGGTTGTAACCACAAAGAAGGTTGCAAAACTTATGTTCGATTTACTGGTACCTTATTTTACAGGTAAAAGGGGTTCAGAGTAATGAGACCAAAAGTAATACTAGTCTCATACTAAATAATTCGGGTAGTATCTGCAAACAGGGAGTGAGGATAAATTCCTGACCCATTCTTGTACCCATTAGTACACCCAAATGTAATATTTCAGTGAAAATACTGAAAAAAAAAAAATTGACCACCGTAGTCACTTATGCATTTCTGAATAGTTTCCTGAACTGTTAACCCCCTTCAAGTGTTGCCATTAAATTTAACTCTGTATGAAAGGCCATTTTAACCATTAGACAAACTGGGAACTTAACCAGAACAATTCTTATTTAATAGTATAAACTGTGGTTACTACATGAGGACTTAACACTAATTCCAACAAGTTAACAACTGAAGATTTTGTTGCTACTGTATATACAAGTAGCAATAAGATAAAGGCATTTCTGTTACTAATTTTTATGTTGGTGACTGATTTTCATTTATTTATACTTTTTTTTTTTTGTTCTAAACCAGGTAAATATCTAGGAAAATATGATTCATCAAAAATAGTTGTAGACAAGCTACATATTAATCCAGTTCTTCCTGGAG
Organism: Macrobrachium nipponense; assembly: GCF_015104395.2. Lineage (NCBI taxonomy): Eukaryota > Metazoa > Arthropoda > Malacostraca > Decapoda > Palaemonidae > Macrobrachium > Macrobrachium nipponense. Next base: position 54,837,610 of record NC_087207.1, read on the forward strand.
AAAACTGATATACATGCTGGTTAGTCAGCAGTTTTAAGAAAACAGCACTTCAAAATTCCACCATTCGTTCTTAAGTCAAGAGAACCCAAGCTCCTATCACTGCCCCGGCCCCTCATGTATGTTTACTTAAAAAAAGAATGAAACAAAAAATTGACAACTAACATTTTCCAGATATTTGAAGGGAAAAATATTACATCTTCCCCACTGTTTTGGGGGAGGAAGCATCACTTATATGCAAACCCCCCCCCCCCCCCCACCCCCCCCCCCCCCCCCCCCCCCCCACCCAGGAAGTATGGGGTGTTTATCAAGCTCAGTTCCACACCAACAATTTCCTTGTTTCACCATTAAAACCTTAACTCTTCCTAAGCCACCAGTTTGAATAATCAATCACTCGTCTTTCACAGGAACCAACACCAGTATTCTTCAGAAAATGTATTTGATATAAAATACTGTAATGTATTGTATCTCCGTTTCTCTTCAGAATAAGACCATTTTAGATATGATATCTAATACTGTACTGCCTCTCACCTTCTCAACCCTTTCTTCTCTCCAAATATAACTAAGGTGTGAAGTTTGTAATCATAACATTAAAATAGCCTATGGCATTTAATGATACACAGTAGCAATATGGTTTTGCTCACCTGGGTTTTGCCAGCACACAACAAAGCATTAGCAAGCCAAACTACATTTCTAGTATATTTTGCTGTGAACAATATTTTTGGCATGGTCTCCTTTTATTAATTTACCGAGATTCCATATTCTTTAATAGTGTCACATTGCAGTTTTGTATCGACACTTCTGATTAAGAATAAAATTCGTTATTTTAAGAGGCCATCTGAACTAAAATTTTGTCATTTTAATATATAGATAGCAAACTCTAGATTTTCCCCTGCAATACTTGGGACTTATATATACCGATCAACACGAAGTCTAAATTGCATCTTGCCCCATAATGATCACTCTCAGGTCTTGGTAAAGTACATTTTGCACATTCTTTAAAGCTTTTTCACTCTTAGTGTACTTAAGATTACCCAAGAAGTGTAGAAAAGCCTTTCAGAAATCGTCCTACAAACGAGGTTTTAAATTTGGGCCACTTTAGTTGGCTAGATTAAAAACAATCTAGGGGGTGGAGCAATAAAGAACAAATATATAATATAGTGGCCCAATTCATGCAATGTCTGAACAAGGTGGATGTACAAACCTCAAAATCCTTACATCACTAAAATGAAACTTAGAAGTAACTGAATACAGTATATATTTCCCAAATTTCACACCATCAATTCCACTCATTTTGACAGACTAATGCTTATGCCTACCCTACTTGCATTTATAACTTTCTAAGAGGATGGCTAGTCTAAATTGCATATATAGCTACACCGGTTTTCTTTTCACAGTTAAAAAATTTAATTAGTTTTTCATCAGTTTTATGATTATAAAAATCTTCAGAAAAAATTCATCCTTACTTTGTGATGCTTGGCCAAATTAAAAAGCTGCCCTATTTGCTCACAGCAGCAGGTCTTAACGTCCATACCAATCGGGATACCTTTTTTGAGGTTTCTGTACACTAACGCTCGTGGAGATACAATACCCAAATGGATTAATACAGGATATACTTAATTCCTCCCCATCCATCTTCTACACCCACTGAAACCTCAAGTTCAGGGGTTTTTTTACTTTCATTTTCACCACCCATCATTTTAGATCAGGGTTTCTTAGTGTGGTCCGCGGACCCCCAGGGGTACGTGGAGTGTTCCAAGTGGTCCTCAGGAAAATGTGAGGAGGAAGCGTTGCTGTTAAGTACACTAAAATTTGTGTGCATAATTGCAAAATTAATAATGTTGTGAAAGTTATTTTAGGTAAAATTTAAACATTTATGTTAAAAATAAGCCATTAATAGATAATTCAGTAGCAATTTTAGTACTATATATTATACCCTGAAAACACTTAAACCCAATAGGGAAATTATCATAAGGGGTCCGCTACACGAGTAATTTTAATAAAAAGGGTCTGCTGCACAAGAAAATTTAAGAAACACTGTTTTAGATATAAAGACTGCCTCAAGTTGGACTGCTGGAGATGATATTGTTAGTGATTATATTAACTCGTAAACTCAGGATGTGAAACTACTCTACCCTTAAAACAATGTAATCCCCTTCTCCCTGATAAATGTCTCACCTACCAAACAACCCACAGTTTGGCTAACTGATGTGGAATACAGACTTGGTGACAAGAGGAACAATCAGATGGTGCCTACCAAATTTATATCCAATAATGCTATGGGAGATGAGGGATGAGCACTACTTACGTTAGCACCCAACGTGCTTAGTTAGGTTTGGATGCAATCCTGCATATCATGGTTAAAATAGCAATATGTCAGGTCAGAGGCGCCACAGCACCTTAGTTGAATTAGCAGAGATGGTAACTTTAGAATGCATTTCTTTCTTTTACATCGTGTCTTATGGGATAGTACCAAGTTCTTTACGTGGGAAGGGGTCCTATGATATGGTAGGTACGAGGGGTCATAGGATAGGATACGGTAAGATAGGCAGGTTATGTATGGTAAGGTTAGAATGTATCCTTGTACCTGGAATTTCCCTACCTTTGTGCTTCATAATGATTTTATTAGGTAAATATAGAGTACACAAATTAGGTAATTCTAGGCAATAACTCTACACGGATTGCAAGGAACGGTCCTGCGAATAAGACAGCCACTAGGAATTGGGGCGTCATGTGTTTCACTGAGTTTAGTACTGGCCCCTGGGGGTTTATTACAGTCGACCCCCCCAAAAAAATAACAATTCTTATTAAGTTATTAAGAAACTGAAATACTACAGGAAACTGTAATTTCCAAAGAAATACCCGACACGCAGTTATTACCTAGATCTACCATGAATTATCCTCAAACGTCTATCCGATTTTGGCATTTCTTGTTAGTGCAACTTGGTTTTTGGTTTCCCATCCTAAATCTCCAGTTTTCCATAAGTTCTCCACATTTGGTGTTTATTTGTGGCTGCAGAAAACGTGAGCAATTTGCACCGATCATTTGATCAGAAGTGCAAAAATTGTAAAATAAGCAACCATAAGACATGATAAACATTTGCCCAGAAATTTAAGAAACATTCTCCATGTGTTCATTACTATTACTATTTTAACTACATACTATTGTTCTTTCAGCAGTACTCAAAGGCTAGTCCCTTTCAGCCTAGGTTTGATTGAACTTAATCTCGTGAACGTCTAATAAACTGCCAAAAATATATTTCCCTAACTTAAAAATTATCACTGTATCGTGAACTAGCTTTCCCACTTACAGCAAAAGAGAACATGGTTATACACATACATGGGATCAGCGTCCCATCCACTCTACTGATTGGCCTTTAGGGTTCGCAAAACAGGAATTGGTTAAACATGGGATCAGCCCCCCATCCACTCTAATGCTGGGCACTTAAGGGTTTCCTAATAGGCGTTGCCCCCCTTGCCCCGTTCCTCACCCCCCAAAAAACACACTTTTAAAAACAAGAAAAAAAAGGGGTGGGGGCGCTGAAAGTATGGCCAGGAGTCTCACAATTAGACCTACCAAACAACACAGAAACAGGCATGGACCCCACCAAGACTTCCACGCCTCTGTTACCTGATATTTCCCTAAATAACTATATTTGGGGGTTTACCTATGAATATTTATAAAAAAAAATGTAAACTCTTAACTTACCAAACTTTACAAAAACGCAAAAAGTGTATAAAAACTTCTAAAAAGCGAACAGCACCACTCCCGTCACCGGAAGAACCCACTCTGAACGACTTGCTATTTGCTAACTGTCAATACCCAAGGACCGCAAAGCACGAGGTACAAGCAACTTTAGTATCCTTGGAGGAAAAATGAGCCTTAAAAGTTTTCATTTACCTGTTCGACATATAAAAGGTATTACTGATCTCTAAGAGACAATGGTTAGTATTCTTTCAGCCAATGATTAGTTCTACTAAAATCTTTCATGTTTTTTCTGCAGTAGCAGTTTTGAGGAAAATCAAGACTTGTTTATTTTCTTGTTGGTTGTTTGCTAATTCATAATGGGCCTGTGGTTTTACTAATAATTTGTTGTAATATCTTTATAGCCTATTTTGTTGCTATCATGTATTAATTCAGTTTTACTCATAGTCATATGGGATTAGCTACATGGGTGAATAACTGTTCCTATAATAATATAAAATTCAAACTCCAATTCCATCTTTTCCATTTTCTGTCTTTATTTTTTAGTCATTTCATGTCGTGGAAGCCTATAGCTGCTGTTCAACCTCATGTCGTTTTGTTCTGCCTATACCTTTGATATAATAAATAATAATAATAATATAATAATAATAATAATAATAACATAATAATAATAATAATATAATGACGGAAATAACATCTCTCCCATATGTAGGAAGTGCAATACGAAAAATGAAACCATAAACCACATAGCAAGCGAATGCCCGGCACTTGCACAGAACCAGTACAAAAAGAGGCATGATTCAGTGGCAAAAGCCCTCCACTGGAGCCTGAGCAAGAAAAATCAACTACCTTGCAGTAATTAAGTGGTACGAGCACCAACCTGAGGGAGTGATAGAAAACGATCAGGCAAAGATCCTCTGGGACTATGGTATCAGAACGGATAGGGTGATACGTGCAAATAGACCAGACGTGACGTTGATGGACAAAATCAAGAAGAAAGTATCACTCATTGATGTCGCAATACCATGGGACACCAGAGTTGAAGAGAAAGAAGAGGGAAAAATGGATAAGTATCAAGATCTGAAAATAGAAATAAGAAGGATATGGGATATGCCAGTGGAAATTGTACCCATAATCATAGGAGCACTAGGCACGATCCCAAGATCCCTGAAAAGGAATCTAGAAAAACTAGAGGCTGAAGTAGCTCCAGGTCTCATAGCAGAAGTGTGTGATCCTAGAAACGGCAGGCACATAGTAAGAAAAGTGATGGACTCCTAAGGAGGCAGGATGCAACCGGAACCCCACACTATAAATACCACCCAGTCGAATTAGAGGACTGTGATAGAGCAAAAAAAAAAAAAAAAAAAAAAAAAAAAAAAAAAAAAAAAAAAAAAAATAATAATAATAATATGACCACAGGAAGAACATCCTTAGTACAAAAAGACAAGAGTAAGGGAAATATAGCCAGTAACTACAGGCCTATCACCTGCCTACCAATAATGTGGAAGTTACTAACAGGTATCATCGGTGAAAGGCTATACAACTACCTAGAGGAGACAAACACCATCCCCCACCAACAGAAAGGCTGCAGAAGGAAGTGTAGGGGCACAAAAGACCAGCTCCTGATAGACAAAATGGTAATGAAGAACAGTAGGAGAAGGAAAACCAACCTAAGCATGGCATGGATAGACTATAAGAAAGCCTTCGACATGATACCACACACATGGCTAATAGAATGCCTGAAAATATATGGGGCAGAGGAAAACACCATCAGCTTCCTCAAAAATACAATGCGCAACTGGAATACAATACTTACAAGCTCTGGAATAAGACTAGCAGAGGTTAATATCAGGAGAAGGATCTTCCAGGGCGACTCACTGTCCCCACTACTCTTCGTAGTAGCCATGATTCCCATGACAAAAGTACTACAGAAGATGGATGCCGGGTACCAACTCAAGAAAAGAGGCAACAGAATCAACCATCTGATGTTCATGGACGACATCAAGCTATATGGTAAGAGCATCAAGGAAATAGATACCCTAATCCAGACTGTAAGGATTGTATCTGGGGACATCAGGATGGAGTTTGGAATAGAAAAATGCGCCTTAGTCAACATACAAAAGGGCAAAAGTAACGAGAACTGAAGGGATAAAGCTACAGATGGGAGCAACATCAAACACATAGATGAGACAGGATACAAAATACCTGGGAATAATGGAAGGAGGGGATATAAAACACCAAGAGATGAAGGACACGATCAGGAAAGAATATATGCAGAGACTCAAGGCGATACTCAAGTCAAAACTCAATGCTGGAAATATGATAAAAGCCATAAACACATGGGCAGTGCCAGTAATCAGATACAGCGCAGGAATAGTGGAATGGACGAAGGCAGAACTCCGCAGCATAGATCAGAAAACCAGGAAACATATGACAATACACAAAGCACTACACCCAAGAGCAAATACGGACAGACTATACATAACACGAAAGGAAGGAGGGAGAGGATTACTAAGTATAGAGGACTGCGTCAACATCGAAAACAGAGCACTGGGGCAATATCTGAAAACCAGTGAAGACGAGTGGCTAAAGAGTGCATGGGAAGAAGGACTAATAAAAGTAGACGAAGACCCAGAAATATACAGAGACAGGAGAATGATAGACAGAACAGAGAACTGGACAATAAACCAATGCACGGACAATACATGAGACAGACTAAAGAACTAGCCAGCGATGACACATGGCAATGGCTACAGAGGGGAGAGCTAAAGAAGGAAACTGAAGGAATGATAACAGCGGCACAAGATCAGGCCCTAAGAACCAGATATGTTCAAAGAACGATAGACGGAAATAACATCTCTCCCATATGTAGGAAGTGCAATACGAAAAATGAAACCATAAACCACATAGCAAGCGAATGCCCGGCACTTGCACAGAACCAGTACAAAAAGAGGCATGACTCATTGGCAAAAGCCCTCCACTGGAGCCTGTGCAAGAAACATCAGCTACCTTGCAGTAATAAGTGGTACGAGCACCAACCTGAGGGAGTGATAGAAAACGATCACGCAAAGATCCTCTGGGACTATGGTATCAGAACGGATTTAGGTGATACGTGCAAACAGACCAGACGTGACGTTGATTGACAAAGTCAAGAAGAAAGTATCACTCAGTGATGTCGCAATACCATGGAACACCAGAGTTGGAAGAGAAAGAGAGGGGAAAAAATGGATAAGTATCAAGATCTGAAAATAGAAACTAAGAAGGATATGGCATATGCCATTGGAAATCGTACCCATAATCATAGGAACACTAGGCACGATCCCAAAGATCCCTGAAAAGGAATCTAGAAAAAGTAGAGGCTGTAGTAGCTCCAGGACTCATGCAGAATATTGTGATCCTAGAAACAGCACACATGGTAAGAAAAGTGATGGACTCCTAAGGAGGCAGGATGCAACCCGGAACCCCACACTATAAATACCACCCAGTCGAATTGGAGGACTGTGATAGAGCAAAAAAAAAAAATAAATAAATAAAAATAATAATAATAATAATAAAATCCTCATATATTTTAATTTAAAAACAGCAAAGATAGCTTTCGGTAATCTGTTCGGTTCCTCTTATCAATCTCTCAATTTAAAAACAGCAAAGATAGCTTTCTGGAATCTGTTCGGTTCCTCTGATCAATCTCAATTTAAAAACAGCAAAGATAGCTTTCGGGAATCTGTTCGGTTCCTCTTATCAATCTCAATTTAAGTTTTTAAGATTCCGAAAGCTATCTTAGCTGTTTTTAAATTGAAATATATATAGTACATTCACATACCTGTGGATTTGTGCATTTGCGGAGGATTCGTCTCTCATTCTCTTAAAACCTTACCACATTTGCGAGGGCTACGGGTTAATAATTTTTTCTCAATCATAAAGCCTGCCACTTTTAAAAAAAACTGGTTCTCATTCACTAAATGAGGTTTTTAAATGGTTTCTCACTATATTCGATGGTATCTAAGAAGTTTAAAATGAATAAATGACTGGTTTTTATTCTTTTTACTTCATTAGGAATTATAGCTACGTTTACGCTGAAATTCTTACGACAGTTTCTATTATTGGAGGTCTATTTACGTTTTCTTTTACTGTACAAGGGAAAACTATTACTTTCTTGTTTTCTGTTATTTAGGGGCAAATTTGGGAGAAATTTGCATTTTTGGGGTACTAAGAAGGTATGGATTCAAAGGACAGGCCTATATCCTGGACGCAAATTTCCAAGAAATCCTCTCACATCACATACGAATGAATAGAGGCCTACAAACATATACATACATTTAAATCACCTTCAATCGTAAATCTTCTCATAGGTATTAGATAAATTTAGAAGTCTCATGTCCACTTACATTCACTTCATCAGCAATGAAAGAACTTTAACGGAGGAAAATAAAAATACATTCAATTAGGCTCCACTGTAAATCATAGAGTCATGAATATAAAATTACTCGCTAATGAAAAAAATAAAAAAATTTCCTTTTTTTGTTTGTTTATAAATCTTTGTTCTGACTTCATGTTATTCATAGTATGTGTACTACATCTCTACGTCTAATTTTATCAGCACGTCTTCTCTAAAGCACTAGTCCAATTTTTGCTTTTTCTTTAGTTCTTGGTCTTATCAGCTCCAAAAGTTTTGTAGTACAGATTAAAAGGCTATAGTGTTAGTGTGCCAGTCTGTCCAACGCTCAATCTCGAGAAATGATCTATGGACGTTGATGAAATGTCTGGGATGTTTGAAAATGGAGCAAGGAAAATTTGATAAGGTTTCAAGATGGCTCCAGATTCGTAAGCGAGTCCAAATGAACTTTATTTTAATGTCCCTTTTGGTGTGTGTGGAATTGTGTGTTTTCCGGGGCACTGTTTGAGTTTAGCTGGGTTCATGGTATTGCTTTGCGCAGTGGCTCTTAAGGGAAAATAAAGACAATAAGTAAGATGGCACGACCAAAATGGAACATTTCCCATTCTATCTAGGATAACAATTCCATTACTTATACTATATTCTGCCAAACGCGCCAAGGAAATAATATAGACTCCGAACAAAGTCTTATAGGTCATAAAACAAAAGTTGGGATTAAATTTCCGTTACCCAGAATAGAATTCTAACAGACCAAGGAACAGACGTTTCTTTACCTTTCCCAAGTAACGAATCTGTTCCTCTTTGTTACTTGCAACGGCGAAGCGAAAAAAATTACGTTACGCTGGATTCCTAGACTTTCTTTCCTGACACTTTGCAGTTTCTTTTTTTTTTTTCTTTCTTTCTTTCTTTAATTCCTGGTCGCCTGGACATATGTCACGTTTTCTATAATTAAATAATAATGATTAATTAATAAAAGAAAACGTGATATATGTCCAGGCGACCGGGAATTAAAAGTAAAAAAAGAATAATTCTGCCTATTATATAGGCAGATTTATTCTTGAGATTTCTCTCATTGACTGGAAATTGGTAAAGGCCCTTTTTAATTTTATATAAATTCAGAATCAATAAAAAATTATCTTGAGGTTTCTCTTATTGA
>NC_087207.1:54851861-54864361 GCF_015104395.2 Macrobrachium nipponense
TCATATAATAAATTGAAGGAGCCCCTAATTCTACTAACGAATCTAGATTTTACCTTATTTTATTTTCTTTTACTCAATTTTTTTTCATCTCAAGCTGCAAACTTGCCTTTCTAGATTGTTGAAAGTCAAAGGTATATTTTCCTATTTATATGTTACTTTGTTAATCTATTTTTCCCTTATAACTGATGTCGTCTTGTTATTTTTCTTGTTATTTTCTGTCACTTCTTTCAAATGAACGCCATTTTATTTGAAAGCCTAAATTTCAAGTCAATGTGAGTGTGGTTCACCTTCTGCATAATGATAATATAATACTATTCCTTCTTTCCTGATAGAAGAAATGGGGTCTTAGCATAATGATCACTGTTCCTAGCATCTTTTTTGCATCGTGCTTCGCAAACAAAACGAGTCAATCGGTTCCTCATTTCGCTGGACAAACTTCTCGCCAAGCTGTGAATACGGATGGCTGAACTTCGTCAAGTCACCTCCGTTGGGGGAAAGCATTTGCTGCCACCTGGAGTCACCCGAGACGAATGGCTGCCCAGTTTAAGACGTGTCTAAATTTACATCGGTATACAACTGAAATCTGACTAAGTCCCATTTGGCGATTCGAGATTTTGCCTTCGAGATCAGCTGATGGCGGGCAAGCCACCGACGCACTAGCGCACGGGCTCTGGACAGCTCGGGAACGACAATAACAAAGTCCTTCTCATCGATTGACGAGTCTCTCGCTGCAAATTGGCAATTTAAGGAGACTTCCAGCTTTTCGGGAAACAACGGGGCGATTTGGTGCCTGATTAGAAATAGGCAAATAGGCCTAAATGTTTATTTTAATAATATGGACATTTTCCCATGAACGCAATCATTATTTTGGCGTTTCAGGCCTCAGCGTTAATCAATATCTGTTGCGCCAGACTCCAAGCTTGGGCTTTGTAGGGTAGATACATTATGGCCAATACTGTTTTATTTTAATTATATAAGGGCTTCTTCATTTGGATGCAATCATTGCCCAGGCTCATTGTGACTCACTGCCGGTTAGGAAACAAGGATTTTTTTCCCTAATTACACGTTTTTCAGAGTTTCAGCTTCCTGCGATAAAAAGCAGAAAAAGTAAAAAAAAAAAAATGGGATTTGAAAAGGTTCTGATACAAGAAGTTCTTTGACAAAGCCAAGATACCAAAACAGACCTTTGAAAAGGCTATGATAAAAAGAATGCTACTATTCTGTAAAAATAAGCAAATGTATATATATATATATATATATATATATATATATATATATATATATATATATATATATATATATATATATATATATATATATATATATATATATATATATATATATATATATATATATATATATATATATATATATATATATATATATATATATATATGACAAACCTTGTTACAACCTTAGCGGCCTGTGGCGTGAAAGATAATGGGGACAGAGTAAGCGAAAATATTTTAAGGATGTACTTGACTTTATATAATCTGGTGGGTTCAGTTAATCGATGATTGAAATGCGCCACAAATTAAAGTTAAAAAAATACAAAAAAACACAACTATTTATTTCCCCTTTTTTGGCGGAGTTTAAAAAAAATACTAAAGAATGAAACGAAAAAGGAAAAAAGAAAAATTAACCAAAAGAATAAGTTATGATTAATGCGATGCGTGGATGACTTAGGCAGTGATGAATAGCCATGTAGCTTTTTGTTTTGTTCATGTTGCAATCAACTTACGAAGTAGAAGAGAGAGAGAGAGAGAGAGAGAGAGATTTAACTCCAGTCACTGAATAGAAGTTCATCGCCGGCCCACAACCACTCGAAAAAAAAACGAATTTAACAAGTTATGTAGTATAACTTATTCACAAACACGTTACACAATTTCCCAAACAAACACACACACACACACACACACACACACACACACATATATATATATATATATATATATATATAATATATATATATATATATATATATTAAAACAATACCTTTCCGCTAGTTTATATCAATCATTCGAGCCAGCAGTAGTAGTTCCTCGCTGAACGAGTGATTTACCTGCTCGCCTGCCGATTCGGAAGTCGCAAGTTCGATGCCCCGCTCTGTCCAACGTGGAATCAAGAGGAATTTGTTTCTGGCGAATTAGTAATCGATTTCTCGATGTAATGCGGTTCGGATCCCACAATAAGCTATAGGTAACGATTGGTTTCAAGCCACGTAAAAATGAGCTAATCCTTCGGGCCAGCCTTATAGGAGAGCTCGTTATTTAGCTCAATGGTTTGGTTAAACTAAGATATAGTACTTTTCTTCGAGCCAGTTTACAATAACATCAAAAACTACTACTACAAGTAAAACTGTAATGGCTGGAACATCGGGCACTGGAGAACACAGAAGATTCCCGCTCTGATTTGGATAACTTTGAGCCCAGCTCTCAAAGCTGTGTGTGTGTGTGTGTGAGTGTGTGTTGTCTTTAAGTGGACGATAGCCCAAACGGGCGAAACCGATTCCTGGAACGTCCTGGAACGTCCTGATATAAACAATTTCGGTCTGGATCACTCATGCATTATTCCAACCAGTGGAAAACGGCCAGCGGCCTTTGCCCCACAAATGGCGGAATTCACCCGACTGACATAGAGAGAGAGAGAGAGAGAGAGAGAGAGAGGCCTTTGCTGTCGCCGATTCCGTTTTAAAATTGATGAAGTCAGCTCATACCTCTTTTTTTTTTTTTTTCTGTTTCTTTCCTGGGTACTCTTATTGCGTCTTCGGGTGGGGTTTACGTCTCCTATTCGCAATTGTTTTGTTATTGTTTATTATCAGTTCTTTCACTGTCAACAAATAACATGCAGTGGTGTTTCTCGAGTATGCACCGTGACGGTATTGATTCTTCTAGTTCGCTGTCAAATTATGTCTTTTTGAATGAAGGCCATCTTTCTTTATTTTTAGTGTGCTATGAAGTTTCCTTTTCATTTGTAACCATTCTCTCTCTCTCTCTCTCTCTCTCTCTCTCTCTCTCTTAAGGAGTTAAGCAGAGAGCTGAAGTCCTATGCAAGCGGGACTGGACTACAATGAGGCACTAGATGCGACAAAGATTGATAATTATCTCTTGTACATACTGGCGTGGATTCGTGCAGCTGTGTTTGTGGTGTGGCGCCAGATACAACCAACCAGTCAATCATTTTCTATTCTACTTGTATGCATTCTCGTCCCTTATCTTTGCCTTTATTTTATGTTTCTTCTTCTTTCCTTCCTTAAGCATTCTTTTGCGTGCCTATAAAACTGATCACTTTTTTTTAATCGTCAAAATTCATTTTCCCGTATTTCTTTATTATTTAATATAATACTTTCTTTGTATTTTCCCCTTTCCATTTCCTTTCAATTCAGCTGACCTGAATTCTCCTAAATTGTCCTCGTAAGCAGGTTCGCTACTTTTTTTTTTATTAATTTTTTATTCTCGCTTTCTTGTCGGGCGTCTTCGTGTTAGTCACTTTTACTCTACGTCTTTCTCTCTCTTATTTTTGAATCAAATATTGAGAGCAATCCTTCATTTCCCTCTTTGCGTCATTCCAGGCGTCATTCTGTGCCTGTGATCCTCTTTCTTTAACTTCTCAGAGTATTTCTCCTCTTTCTCTCTCTCTCTCTCTCTCTCTCTCTCTCTCTCCACTCTTACTTAAATGTTTCCTGTCCCGACAATTCCGGTTTTTTTCTTCGATCGAACAATTGGCCTGACACCGAGGAGTCCCTTGAATTCAGAATCCGGTGCTGTTCTCTCTCTCTCTCTCTCTCTCTCTCTCTCTCTCTCTCTCTCTCTCTCGTCTTTTTAAAGAGATATAGTAGCAAAACTTTAAGAAATAATTTTTTGTCCGTTTTTTTTTCATTAGTGTAGATCTGTCTGTCTGTCTGTCTGTCTGTCTGTCTCTCTCTCTCTCTCTCTCTCCTTCAATAAAGCTACTGCGAAATAAAAGAACTTTCTTTTTTTGACGGATCCAGAAAGATATGACTTTCCCCTCCAACTCTCTCGCTCTCTCTTTTAACCATCTGTCATTCAGTATTTCTCTCTCTCTCTCTCTCTCTCTCTCTCTCTCTTTCTGCAATATAGATTTGCGAAAGCAGAATGGAAGGCCCCTCTCTTTCAAATGTGCATTCATGAGCGAAAGTCCTCTGCGTAAGCATGTTTTGTTTTAACCTTATTATTTATTATTTCTTCTGCTTCTTCTTCTTCTTCGTCTTCGTCTTCGTTTTCGTCTTCTTCTTCTTCTTCTTCGTCTTCGTTTTCGTTTTCTTTCTAAGCAATGAAAGAATTAGGCTTTAAAGAATTGCTTCCTCCTACAACACGCCTTACAGTGCAATCTGAGAATGCCCAGGTCGTCCTGGCTGGATCCTACACCCGGTATCCTACTAAAACCTATCCTTGACGACACTCCTCCACCCCTACAACTAACTATTCCCCCCCCCCCCCCCCACCCCCTCACACATACATCCTTCCTTCCTCCTATCCCGTATCAGCCGGCCACGTCTCTTAACCAAATTAAGGGCCTGGAAAGGATGGTACAAAGCGTCCGCTTGCCATTAGGGATACTTTTAGGGGGGATTTTTTTTTTTTTCCTTTTTTGGGTCAAATCTTTATACCGTATATGGGATGCATACATACATGGCGGACCGTGTTCGCTGAGGCGCATGATGTGTCTGCTGTGTGGTTCATTTTGGCTCCGTAAGAGATGGAGGTTGAGGGAGAAGTCGAAGAGTAGGAGGAAAAGGAGGAGGAGGAAAAGGAGGAGGAAGAAAAGAAGAGAAGAGGAGGAAAAGGAGGAGGAGAAAGAGGAGGAAGGAGGAGCAGGAGGAGGAAGGAAGAAGAGTAAATGTAAAGGAGAGGAAGCAGGTGATGATAGGAGAGGAGAAGGAGGGGAGGAAGGGAGGAAGGAAGGGGAAGGAGGAGGGAAGGGAGGAAGGAAGGAGGAGGAAAGAAGGGAAGGAAGGAGGGAGGGGAGGAAGGAGGTAAAAGGGAAGGAGGGAGGAGGGGAAGGGAGGAAAAGGAGGGAAAGGAGGAGGGAAGGAGGAAGGAGGAGAGAGAAAGAAGGAGGAGCAGGAGGAGGAGTGATGCAGCTTTTACTGATATTATTGACGAAGCTCCTAGGTCAGGTGCTTCTATCCTCTGTTTTTGCCTGCCTAGGAATTTTTTCTAGACTGTCTATGCTGATAACTAAATCGATAATGATAAATAGGTTTTAGTATATATATCTATCTATATATATATATATAATATATATATATATATATATATATATACATATATAGTATTATATAATATATATATATATATATATACTATCATATATATGTATATATATATAGTATATATATATATATATATGTATATATATACATATATAATATATATATATATATATATATATATATACATCGAGCTACAAATGTCCGTTTCGATGGTTCGCTCCCGTGAGCCGGCAAATCTCTTATCGACTAAAAAGATTCTCTTTTGGTTAAACATATATGAAAATATTTTAATTCCGAGGTAGGGCTAATTAGATATCAAAGGACATTTCTGGCTCGATGTATGTATATGAATCACTGGTAATGCGATATGACATATATATATATATATATATATATATATATATATATATATATATATAATAATATATATTATATATATATTATAGAGGGCAAAATAAAGGCCAGGAATTCAAGAGCAAAAGACGAAAGACGACAGCACCAATAACAAACAAACAAACAAACAAGCAGAAAAAAAAACAAATATCGCGTTAAACAACGCAAGGCCCACAGGTATGCCTATTCAAGCGGTACAAATACCCTTTTGCAGCACAAACCCATAATTGCTGTGAAGGCTGCTGCTGCAGGAACCGTTAACCTTTCCCCTACATAAAAAAAAAACCTCGTTTAATAATAAAAAAGTAAATAAAAAAAATACGCCGCCATATAAATCATTGTAGGCCATTTACATGTGACAAACAGACAATCCTATCCCTGAGAATAGCTGTCACGGCCTCCGCTATTCTGGCCGTCCCACGCCCTTAGGGGTCAGTGAAAAATGTCCCTTCATATCTAGAATATTTCGGATGGGAAGGGAGGGGGAGGGGCGGGAGCGGGGGGAGGTAGAGGGTTTGTGCGTGGTTTTTCTTTTGATAGCGTGTGATTTATTTGCATAATGCGGTGTCTAAGTCTTGGTTCCCTGGGGACTGAGTAACACGTGAACACAATTATTCATATAATTATTATCTGCTTTATTTTAATTCTTATGTTTTTCTTCTGCTAGGCAAGTGTAATAATTATTTAATGGGAATTACTCTATATTTAGTTTTTTGTATTTTTTTTGTTTCATTTAATGATACGTAGATGCAAGAAACTTGTTTTTCTGTGGCTTGATGGTACAAGCATTTATTCTTAAAGTAATGGATACATAAACCATTCATTCTACTCGCAATTAGTTCAAATAATTTCCCCTTCCTTTCTCGTGACATCTGTAAACCAAGATATTGTTTCAAATTGGACTTTGGAGTTTCAGTTGATGGCCACCAGGACTCTTTATTTCTTTGAACACATATACTACACCTGAGCAAGGAACCACGCCGGCATAAGGGCCGCTCCATCGACAATAACCACTACCGGATCGTCCTATCAGTGTCTTTCCTTAAAATCTATAAAATAAAACCATTTTCTACCAATCGAAAATGTGCTGATAATCTATAATTTAATCATCTTTCTGGAGTGAGATGAAATAGTTACGTCTTGGGAAAACAGAAGAAGGGAGAGATTTCGACATTTTTGTTAGTTTGTACGGTGTTTATACGTTGCATGGAACAAGTGGTTATTCAGCAACCGGACCAACGGCTTGACGTGACTTCCGAACCACGTCGGGAGTGAACATCTATCATCAGAAATACATACATCTCTAACCACTCAGTGGAATGCCTGAGAATCGAACTCGCGGACACCGGGGTGGCAGGCCAAGACCGACCGCGCCACTGAAGCGCTTTCGGCATTTTGAAGCGAATGGTTTGTTCCGTATCTGAACTAGAGATATGATGTTCTAATCGGCGTCGCCCGATCCTCAGTTAGTTTAATGTCCAATGAAACTTGACTAAATTGTTTACTCTCGTCTTCTAGAGTAGACGACAAGGAACAACAACGATAAATGCCTATGAGGTTTAGTATATATATGAGAGGGCCGTCGCTAAAATATAAAAACACCTGACATCCCGCCCAGTTGCGTCGCGACCAACGAATTACGAGTTGGACTCCGGCAGAAAAGGGTTAATATCCGACTCATTAATTATCGATTCACACTTCGTCTTCCCTGAAGGAAGAAGAAGGAGGAGGATGGCTGCTGCCCCGAATGCAACTTCATTCTAGGAATTCTGATGACTTATCGGAATTCCCTCCCAAGGCGAGAAAGCAACTCCTTTGGAGCCGGGCGACGTTCAGTAAAGATCTTCCTCGAAAAGCTGCTTTTAGCTATGGTCCACAAGGCAGCTCTTTGTTTGCGCGTAGGGTGACGTTCAACAAGGATCTTCTCGCCTGACTGCTTTTAGTTTCGTCCAAAGGAATCGTTTGTTTTGGAGTGGGGCGACGTTCAGCAAGGCTCTTCTCGAAAAGCTACTTTTAGCTGTCGTCCAAGGAAGCCTTTTGTCTATTTATTTATTATTATATTTTTTTTTTTTTAGTTGGGCGACGTTCATGAAGACGCTTCTTTCAATAGTCGTCAAAGACAAGTTTGTTTAGTGGCGGGGCGACGTTCAACGCACACGATCCGGGTAGACTGCTTTACGCCGTCGTCGTAAACATCAATTGATCTAATGTAGGGTGACGTTCAGCAAGGATCTTCTCGAACAGCAGTTTTCAGTTCGCGTAAGGGGCTCATATAAGTTTAAATTCGGCGGCGTTCAACACGACCACCTTCAGAAGAATAACTCCGTCATTGTTGTTCATTTGGCGATGGCTTTCAGAACAGGAATATGAACGCAGCTCTTACAATTTCTTGAGCGTCTGAATGTGTACAAGTGCACAGACATGATTCACTGGTCGTACAACTTAGTGTTTTAATATGTATACATCCATTAATGTTCTAGTTAATTAGGTTCAAACTTACACACGCACACACACACACACACACACATGGTCCATTATAACACAATGGTTTAAAGCTAAGGACTATATTTCGGTGGACTAACTTCCACCCTTCTCAAGTAGTGAATTCACTACTTGATAAGGGTGGAAGTTAGTCCACCCACATATATGTAGGCCTTAGCTTTAAACCAGAGTA
Source organism: Macrobrachium nipponense (assembly GCF_015104395.2). Lineage (NCBI taxonomy): Eukaryota > Metazoa > Arthropoda > Malacostraca > Decapoda > Palaemonidae > Macrobrachium > Macrobrachium nipponense. The sequence continues at coordinate 54,860,165 of NC_087207.1, forward strand.
TTTTAGTGGGCCTTTTATACTTGAGACGTATCCTGTTTTAACACAAGAATTTATAATTTATTAATATATATATTTATATATAATATATATATATAATACATATATGTGTGTGTGTGTGTGTGTATATTATATATATATATATATATATATATATATATATATATATATAATACTGTTGCATATAAACAGAGAGAGAGAGAGAGAGAGAGAGAGAGAGAGAGAGATCGTTATTCGTTATTCTCCTCTTCCAAAAAATAAATAAAAGAATCAGACTGTACAATAATCATGACATCCGTTCGCTGACACTAGTAACAAACCCCACCCCACCCACTCCCCCTACCACCAGCATTGCAAAATCATCTTTTGTATCATCTTTCAATTATAGACCCTAATAGGATCTCTAATAGGACCTCTACCTGTCAGTCAAGTGAGATGCCCTCTGAAATTCTCAGAAATTCTCTAAAAATATTGTTAGTGTACCAGTGGTGGTCAAAATGATGGTAAAATTCAAATTATTTTGCTATAGTAACTCACTATAAAATTATATACATTATACTGTAAGATGCAGATATATGTATTTGCTATAGTAACTCAATATACATTACATTCATTAATATAAGATTCTGATATATGTATGTGTACAGAATCATGAATAGGTCGAAGAGATCCTATGTCATAAATGACAACAAATGCCGATATATCAAATGAAACTCATTTTTATTAAATATATTACAATTACCCACTTACCCAACCAGGATTGAGTGTCAGAAACGCATGGGAACGGTTCATCATAAAACAGCGCCCCCGGCTAGGAATTAAGCCGAGGAGAAGAGAACGTACTTTGTTTATACTGTCAAAATGTAGGTAATGTGCTTTAACGTTCTAAGGTTGGTATAAATAGCAATAAAAGTATAAACAAAAAAAGTCCAAACTTAAGTTATTATAGTATAGATATTACACGATATAGATATATATTAAGATAGATGGGTATATTATTATATAATAGATATATATATAATATAACATTATAGTTTATATAAAATATAGATAAATATATATGATATATAGATATATATATAGATATATATATAATACATATTATACACATTTCCATAAAGTCCTGACAGTAGCACTCAAAGTATTTATTGTGCAGAATTTTACTGGGACTTTATGGACACCCTGTATATATATATATATATATATATATATATATATATATATATATATATATATATATATATATATATATATATATATATATATATGTATATATATATATATATGTATATATATATATATTGTTGCTTTTTTTTGAACATACAGCATAAAACCAAAATGATTCACCTTTAAAAGCACTCCATGATTAGTACGTATACCCAAACATGAAAATCATTTATACAGTAATGGAAAAATTTCAGAAAGTACAGAATATACATAACACTGTAAAACAGCTTTAAAAAATCTTCCTTAATCTCTTGTGAATCAACCCCAACTTTTACTCAAAGACAATTCCACAGTTCTGGAGTAAAAAAGAAAAAGAAAAAAAAAAAAAAAAACCTGAAATTAGCAACGATTCGGAAGGAATAATGAAAATGAACATCGTCTCGGCAAGAGCGAATTTCAGGAAGACATCGCAACTTCTTTTCCTCTACAGAAGTTGGTGATGTGGAGCCGACAAAGGCCCTGCAACTTCACACCCTAGAAGCCAAAACCCAGAAGCACAGGAGTCGGGCGAAAGCGCCCGAAGGATAGTTAGCGAACAAAGGATGAAATTCAGAAGGTATAGAAAATATCAGTAAGGGTTATGGATTTCAGTATGCATAGATAATAGCCCGTCAACCAACAACAGCATTTCCATATGGAAGAGAACCTCACGTTTCTAGGTCTACACATCCCCCTTCCCCCCAAAATTCAAGGGGACATCACCACCCCAGATGGGAATAAATGCACTTCTGGAAACCAATTACCACCCCGCCGAGACGTATCTCGCAATAAGGGGGGGGGGGGGGGGGGGAGGGGGGGGGGGGGGGGGGGGGGGGGGGGGGGGGACAAAAATCAAGCCTACCCTTGTGATGAATATGGAGATATGGTTAGATACGTTTCGGTAGAACCAGGGAGCCAAACTTTATAACATGGAAGGTTGATGTTAACTTTTTGGGTTCTGGTGTACTCTTGGGTGGGGAGGGGGCAAGCATAGGAAATTGTTCTTCTTGTGGGGCGGGAGGGGGTGTGTGTGATAGGCGCAGCAAGACAGTAAGAATTCGGAAAATAGAAAAAAAAGGAAAAGGGTTGGGACAGTCATAGAAGCAACTGAGGGAAATAGAGAAGACGAAGAAATAAAACAGAATGATAAAAGAAGACAAGAGAAAAAGTGATAAGTGAAAAGCGACGACGAAAAGCTACGGAACGAAGAATATTTAAAAAGCAAAAGTGAGAAACGAGAAAAAAATGGTGCAGAAAAACCGTAATACAATAAAAAGAAACTTGGAATGACGTCATGGGAATTACACGTCCATATTAGGACACCATCCAACCAGGCTGTGACTAAAAAACATTTTTCCTGGAAGCTGGAGTATCCATTTCGTATTTTGGCTTCTTGTTGCTTTGGAATTCCCTCTCTTCTTTGGTTTTCCCGATTCAAGTTATCTCTCAACTTTCCTTCAGGGTTGAGAATGCCCCTTCTTTCTGAATGTTGTCAAACTCACCTCTCTCACCCCTCAGGGTTGAGAACACTCCACTTTCAAATGTTGGACTCTATCTACTCGGAAGGTTTGGTCTGTTTGGCCGTTCCAGAAAGTTGGCTCTGAGACTTATACAGGCCTCTAGCAAAATCCTCATTACCTCTTTATATTTGCAAAATCTTATATTTTTCCATAGAGGGGCCTTCCAAACATGGCGTCAACCGCAGTTTTGTCACAGGCAGGAAAAGCCCATGATTTGTGATTATAGATGTACTCAGATCTCAAGACTACAAATTTACTTATTCAAGTTACTGAAAGACTGTAGGTCCATTAAAGGACTTCCAAAAGACAATTGATGAACAAAATCAATAATCTGTAATCCTCAACGGTCTAGACTGAAACCAACCTATTTATTCTCAAATATAATTGACAGGCAAGAACACTGTGATCAGAATTCTGAAAAGGTGTCTTCCCTTTTAAAGAAGGAAAATAAATCAACATTCAAGGTAGGAGACTGCCAGTTAGAGTAGATTTTATATTTACAGTAGTTTACAGTTCCGTTTTGTTTCGTGGGGGATCTGTCACCAAATGAACCTCTTCAAGAAGATGAAACGGTAGAGGGGGGTGGGACTAGAGGTGAAGCTGCCGAGTTGCTTTTTAATCTTAACAAAGAGAGGCCCCGAAGACTGACAATTAGTGGCATTGCAAGGACTTATGAGTCCAAAGACTTTTCTGACATCTGACGAACTCAATTTTCCAAGCAAGGAGTATCAAAAGGCGAGAAAAGACTGAAGAAATGCAAAAGTTTGCATCAAGACATTCAAGACACTTCTCCCCTACTACTACAACTACCAGAGTAGCAAAACCAACCTCCTTCTGAGAATGAGCCGACGGAATACCTCGTAATCCATATGAAATCTCTGAAAAGGAAGAAGCCTTCTTAGCAAGGTAGTGCGTCCGTGGCTGCAAAACAAGAGATGAAAAACTCGTTATCTTTGCTTCCCTAATCCCTGAAGGGGCATTATTCGCTGGTGCTTTTCGCGTTTCTCGAAAGATCAAAGGTTTCCTGGGGTACGAGAACGCGTGCATTTGGGAATCATAAATCCAGATGGTTTATTGCTCGCTGGGTAAAAAAAAATGTTGCTTGAAAGTGAAAGGAGGCGATGCGATTGTTATTACAAGCGCTTCAGGGAAAGATTATAACTCAAGGATCCTATGTCAATTCATTCTTTCTGTTATTCGCTGTATACTTTGAAGATCTACGGATGTTCGCAACGCTGAAAACTTATAAAATGTCAGTTGACCTATTGATAGGTGAACTTAAACGACATCGGGTCTGGTCAGTATCTTTATGGGAGGTAGATGTCTTTGGAAGTACATCAGCTTGCTTTATCATGTGGTGATGTGAGCATGGGTGTTGCAACTTCATCTCAAACGTAAATCATTGGGGGCCAAAAAGTAAATCCCCCATTCTCTGTAATCTCATACCAGCTCCAAACAGTCTCTGTTCGATGAT
>NC_087207.1:54866861-54874361 GCF_015104395.2 Macrobrachium nipponense
GATTTCAGTTTGCTTCAGGTCACAGACCAATAAACAGTCTGTCTCTTTACAAATTTAATGATGGCGTTCTCACTATAGCTCTCGTGTCTTCAGTTCCAATATATCTGTAAATAAAACAAGTCTGCAATTAAGAAGTGTTTCCAATGGCAGTACCTTTGCAATTTCAGTGTTTTTGCAAAGTGAGAGTCCTTCGCAGCTTCGATGTTTATGCAACTCCAGAATTTTTTCCAAGTCTACTGGCTTTGCAAATGAAGTATATTTGCAACTTTGGTACCTTTGCAGCTTTCGTGTTTTTGCAGTCAGAGTAATTTTGTAAATTCATTTGCAACTCTAGTCTCCTGTCAATCTTGTCTCCGTAGTCAATTAGACATTGCAACTCCACTGACGTTGAAACTGTATTGTTGCAACCTTCTCTCATATGCGACCCCAATCTCTCATCACCTAAAAAGACAACAGTTTGAGAGCCTCTGGAACTTCGGTTTCGGGGAAACTCCAGCCGTCCCAGCTTCAGTTTCCTGAAACGCCAATTTTCCAGCTTCAGTTTCGTATTACTTCAGTTTTCCAGCCCCAGTTTCCTGCCCTTTAATAATTCCGGCTCAGTGTCCTGGAACTCCAGTTTTGCCGTTTCAGTTTTTTTTTAAAGCTTTAGTCATTGCAACTTTTCCAGAAACTCAAGTCAATCCAGCCTGTTTCCATGAACCTCTTGTCCTTTATTTTCCAGGAAACTCGAGTTTCGCAGCTTCACGTTCCAGAAAGTCCAATCATTCCAGCTTCAGTTTCCAGAAATTACAGTCGTTTCAGTTTCCAGAAACCCCAGTCATTCCAGCTTCAATTTCCAGAAGCTACAGTCATTCTAGCTCCAGTTTCCAGTAAACCCTCAGTCATTCAGCTTCAATTTCCAGAAGCTACAGTCATTCTAGCTCCAGTTTCCAGTAAACCCTCAGTCATTCAGCTTCAGTTTCCAGTAAACCCCCAGTCATTCCATTTACAGTTTCCAGTAAACACGCAGTCATTCCAACTTCAGTTTCCAGTAAACCCTCAGTCATTCCAACTTCAGTTTCCAGTAAACCCCCAGTCATTCCAGCTACAGTTTTCAGTAAACACGCAGTCATTCCAACTTCAGTTTCCGGTGAACCCGCAGTCATTCCAGCTTCAGTTTCCAGTAAACCTGCAGTCATTCCAACTTCAGTTCCCAGTAAAACTTAGGTCATTCCAGCTACTGTTTCCAGTAAACCCGCAGTCATTCTAGCTTCAGATTCCAGTAAACCCGCAGTCACTCCAGATACAGTTTCCAGTAAGTCCACAGTCATTCCAGCTTCAGTTTCCTGTAAAACTCGGGTAATTCCACCTTCAGATTCCAGTAAAACTCGTCATTCGAGCAGTTGCGCTAAGTACTAAGTGTTAATCTTTGTTCCAAATATCTAGAGCTTCATATGTACCATATATTTACAGATTCAAAATATGACTCTAGATATCTAGATGAATATATAGGGTTTCTTTCTAGAAGGGTATATTTCTAAATGGTCATCCTTCCAGTGCAGTCGTCAAATCACCCATCCCCTAAAGAGGTAGTGTCATCAGTGCAACTCACATGGTCCACTGTAGGCGTTATTAAAGGGTGTTTGCTGCGTCCCTACGACCCCTAACTGCATCTACTAAAATTTTAGCCTTTTACTTTACCTCCAAGCCCGCTTCCTCTCTTCAGTACTTGCTCTCCAACACCTCTAGGTTAGTAGAAATGTGAGGTTTTCTCCCGGATCCAACTTTGGGTCCTTGTGCTTCATTTACTGTTTTCTGAATCTCTTCAAGTCTTGCTGCCCACCCACTCCAACTCCCTCTTTCCACCGTCTTGTTTGTTTGTATGGTGTTTTTACGTTGCATGGAACCAGTGGTTATTCAGCAACGGGACCAACGGCTTTGTGTGACTTCCGAACCACGTCGAGAGTGAACTCATGGTGCAATCAATCTCCTGAACATCTACACCAATCAGTCGTTTAGGCTTGAGGAATATCACACAATCTTATAATGAGACTTCAAGTACTTACTCACTTTCCTTCAGACGTCGACCACGAAATGGCAACAGCTTCGTGAAAAAAATCTTAGCATAAATGAACATCTGGCAACTTTTCCAGAATACCAAGATGGCGTCTGACGTAAACAAAAAGAGAGATACAAAATGAGGAAGGTTTTCAGTATTTTATTTGAACTGATTAAATACAAAACAAATATTAACAAGGTTTTCTTCTAATTTTTCTCCTCCCCGTCCTTAACTGTAGGAAGGACGGAGGGGCGTCTGCCAAACAGATTGGTGTACCAGTCTCTCTATGTGAACTTTTCTTCTTATTTTCCCGAAATGCGATTTTTTAATATTATAAAGTCTGCGCAAACGATATGTTTGAAAGGGTCCTACAAGAATAACAATACTGATAATTCTATACACACATACATTTTTATATATAATCTCATATATATGTATATTTCTATGCATATTATTCTATGTATATATATGCATATATGCATATATAAATATACATATAAATATACGTACATATATATATATTCATATCGATATATGTTCTGCAAATAAAAATATAATACTGCCTTTATTTCTAATATTTATTTGTTAATGTATTATTTGAGTTACACATTTAATTGTGCATACATACACAATACGATTTTCCCAGAAGGCAAATGGTACATTCATTCATACATATACACATATACACATACTTACCAACATATGTATATATATATATATATAATATATATATAATATATATATATATATATATATACATATGTATGGACTGATAGTCTACATGCGTATATATAACCTATTGATAAATATAATTTCTAAAGTTGTACATATTTCCATATGGACAGTTCAGTAGAACATTTCTTAATGATTTGACATCGAACACTCATATTATATATATATTTATATATCCAACATCTTGAAAACTGGAAAAAAAACTGAAAAAATAAGAGCAATGACGATTATGGAGCGCAATATTCTGTCAAAAATTTTGCCGAAAAAAAACAAACGAAATCCAAGAATTCTATAGTTCTGAGGGGTCCTGTTGCTTCTTGCTGCTGTTTTTCCTGTGCTTAAGCTGTCTGTGGGGCGGCGCCAGTGTCTTCTTCACCTGTGGCAGCGAGAGAAAGATGGAAAATGTGAGAATTTCGTCGTGGTAAGAACCTGAAGAAGGCGTCTCCAAGGCATTCTTCTCGAGAGATGCTTCTCAAAGCTCAAATCCTAACGTATTCCTATAAGAAGCTTTCCAGAGGCTCAAGGGTCAAGGTTCTTAAGGGTCTAAACACTCACGGCTCAAGGGTCAAAGCTCAAGGGTCAAGACTCTCAAAGCTCAAAGGTCGAGGTTTTCAAGGCTCAAGGGTCAGAGGTCGAGGGGAAAGGCTCTTCACCGTCAAGGCTCAAAGGCTAAGGCTGAAGGCTTCAGGAATGAACGTTAAAACAGTATAACTCAACATTACTTTTGTTAAAGAAACATAATTATATCATTTCTAGTTTACTTTTGAAGTAACTCTTTATTTATGCTACTCTAAAATTTTAAACCCGAGTGACTGGATAAACAATTGATGAAAAATACGTCATATTTAACCATCTTCCCTGTATATAGATTTGGCGTCACAACGGGAAAGGTCAGAAAAATAACGAGAATATATAAAAATAAAAAAGTAAAGAATATATTATTAGTAAAGTATGAAGGTCACAATGCTAATGACCTGTGTACATGCAATTCAGCCATGCACTCAGATGCATGCATTAGCTCTGACATTGACATTAATAATAATAATAATAATAATAATAATAAAACTTCGGAATCTCACGAGAGAATCATTACTGACACCTAGAAACCGTTAAGTAAAAAAGTAAAGCTAGGAATCTCTCTCTCTCTCTCTCTCTCTCTCTCTGTGCGTGCGTGTGTGTGTGTGTGTGTGTGTGTGTGTCCCAGGCTCGACTCCCGAGCTAGTATTAGGCTGATGGGACGCCCCGATAAAGGGCACTGTGGCTGTGTCGACATAATCAAGGAAATATGCACCTGGTAGTCAGATGACTGTAGCGAACTCAACCACTGTGTATAAACATATATAAGCATATACATGTGTATGTGTGTTTGTGACCGAAATATTTTCTATTAAAACAAAAATCCATCTAATGACAGGAGCCCATAAGAACATCAAATGGGTAGAAAGTTACAGATATATTTCTGCATTTTGGTGTTTCTATGGGTTGATGTCATTAGATATTATACCTGTACATTGTGTGTGTGTATATATATATATATATATATATATATATATATATATATATATATATAAAAATAAATACTATATGTATATACACACACACACACATAATATAGTATATATATATATATATATATATATATATATATATATATATATATATATATATATATATAAATTTAGATGGTAATCCCTCTAAATCCCGATCCACAATCAATCCTGTGGCCATTTCCAAAAGATATTTCGTGAATGTCAGTCGAACATATTCCGGATATTCTTTGTAACAAACAAAACTAATATCAAAAACCGAATAAAAAAGCAAGCAAAACAAATCAAAAGTAATAATCAAAACTCATTATCAGTGCACAAACAGTAAAATTAAAAGTACAAGCAGAAAATTTAAGAACAAACAGCAAATTTAAAGCACAACGAACAAATTACAACACAAACAAGAAAAATTAAAAGTACAAACAGAAAATCTTAAGACAAACCGTAACAGCACAAATTCAAAGCATAAGAAATAAATTAAAAAGCACTAACAGAAAATAAACACACAACAAACAGAATACATTTTAAGCACAACGCGAAACATAAAAACTAAGACTCAAGCACAAAAAAATTACAGCACAAACAGAGTATTGAACGAACAAGCAACCAACCGAACGGGCCAATGTTTGTGAAGAAAGGTGGACAAAGAAGTAACAAACAAACAAATCTGAGGATAGCATTTTTAGGGAGGTAGACGACAAACAAACATAATTAGATGATAGCATAACCTTCTTATAGAGGTAGACTAAAAACTAACAATCAACCACTGATGGGAGGCTGACTGCATGATAAACAAGCAAGCCACAGGTGAGACATCGTATTCTTTGAAATGTCAAAAACAGCTGATTACTGCTACAACGCAGTACTTACCTAGAGCTCGTTTTCCCCAAGATCCTCGGAACTGTGACCAATCATTGTTTTTCTTTCCCCAGGCTCCCCTCAGACTACTCCAATCTGCGCTGCGCTTTCCCCAGGTACCTGTTGAAAGAGGGGAAAGCTGTGGGGTAAGAGCTGTGACAGAGAGAGAGAGAGAGAGAGAGAGAGAGGAGAGAGAGAGAGAGAGAGTTCACCCGTAGGCAGAGAAAGTGTGATATTCTTAAAATGAATTGACCAAAGGTAAAGGTTATCTTAATCGAACTCTCAAAGAGCAAAATTTTTAAAAACTTATTTCAAACATTTTTTTTGTTGTTGTTGTAAGTCTGAGACTGGGACAACCATGATACAGAATTCATTTTAACGTGAAATAATATTGTTATTTGCAATAACAAAACTCTAATAGATTAATTATCTCTATTCAAAGATTCTCAAATCTCTCTGCTACCTATGATACTGGGTCGCTACCTTTCTAATCTTTATTTTTATGACAAGTTAACTGAGCCTAAGATACAAGCCACGGTTTTTCTAGCTGAAAAAAAAAACATTAATATCAGTTTCTTGATTTCAGTTGATGCATATAATACAGTACAGCGGTTGTTTTTTTTATTATTATTAGTTAAAACCATACTTGTAATAGTATTCTATGTTCATTTGGAGCTTACAAGACAGTTCTTTGTAAAAGAACTATGCAGGCTTTGTCTGCCCGTCTGCCCTCAGATCTAAAAATCTGCTGGTGTTAGAGGGCTGCAAATTGGTATGTTGATCATCCCCCCACCAATCATCAAACATACTAAATTGCAACACTCTAGCCTCAGTAGTTTATTTTACTTGAGATTAAATTTAGTCATGGATCGTGCACCTAGTAGCGCTTTACGGAGCCACGGGACGCACCCTTACTCTACCGCATCTGGTGAGCAACTGGAGAGCTGCCGGTCATAGCTGATGGTTTTCTACAGCGTTGTACGTTGTACAGAAAACTCATTTACAAGAAATTTCGGCGCATTTTTTATTTAAGGGTGAAAAAACTAAGACCTATCTAGGAAGGGGCCTTTTCTGTCCCACTTCAGATCTCTCAGAAATGAATCTTTCTAGTTAAGACCGTGCCTGTAACACGCCAGCTTCTTAAGATCATCTAGAGCTTACAAAACCTGACTCACTTTTCTCAGAAAAAATTATAAGTATAAGAGATCCATTTGGTCACGAAGATCAGACCACCCTTTTTAAAAGTGCAAACCCCTATTCCTAAGACCTATCTCGAAAGGGACCTTTCCAGCCCCACTCATTCCAGATCTCTCTAAGAAAATTCACTTCCCGTCTCTCTCACCTCTGAGACTGGACCAATTAGTTGAACGGGGAGACACCCTTCCAGGATAATCGGGCTTCTTGCCCCAGATGGACCACCCGCGCTTCTGGGGCGTGGCCTTCATGAGTCTAGCTAAGGCCACGGGAGACAGCAGCGCCCTCTGCAGCTCTTCTTCTTCCTGTTCCTGCTCGTCCTCGTCGGTGAAGTCGTCGGCGAAGCCAGAGCGTTTGCCCCAGGCGCCGTGGAGGTTCTTCCACGCTCTCTTTCCCCAGGATCCCTGTAGGGGGAAGGTACAAGTAGGGAAAGCCTCGTAAGTGGGAGGTGAATATACAATAATAATGACTGCAATAACATACTTGAAGCTCATTACAGCACCTCATTCACCTTGTTGCGTCTCCGGACCTCATTTAAGACTCAAAACCTCTCTCACTCACTCACAATGTTAGGTTCAAATCTCCTCTCTATTGACAATGTGCATTCTTCACTCATAGTTAAATGTGGTGTAATATTCAATCATCAACAGATATGGAGCAGCTTTCAATGATGAATACATATGATGCAATTTTTAAAGATGCATAAAATTATGGTCTTCAAGACTTCAGAAAACGCAGTCTTCAAAGATAAACAAATGTGGCGAAGTCTCCAAGGATACATAAACTAGTGAAGTTTTACAGGAAACTTGAATAAGGCGAAACAGTCGAGGATACATAAACATCGTGTAGTCTTGAGGATACATAAATATGGCGAAGTCTTTAAGGATAAATGAACGTGATGAAGTCTTCAAGGATACATATGGTGAAATTGTCAAGGATGCATAAACATGGCGAAATCCTGGAGGATACCTAAACATGATGAAATCCTCTAGGACACACATATATATATGAAAATCTTTATGGATTTACATAAACAGGCCAAAATTTTTAAAGACTTAACCACAATGTAGCCCTTAAAGATAAGTAAGCACCGTGAATTCCTTGAAGATACATGAAGACGGTGAAGTCCTT